>NW_010545485.1:0-6591 GCF_000687285.1 Phaethon lepturus
TCCCCACAGCCCTGCCCGGCCATGGGCCCTGCTGAGCTGGGCCCACCCGTGGGCCCATGTCCCTGACTGGCCTTAGCCCAGCCCCAGAGAGGTGCCCAGTGCCCGGGGCTGGGCTGCCCCAGTGCCCCCGGCTGCCTCGCTCCTGCCTGGGGGTGGGATGGGCCCTGCCTGCCAGGCCCTGGCCTGCCTCCCTCCACGGAGAGCCCGTGCCATGATGGACACCATGACAAGGTTCAACTGTGGATCTTTATATGCAAATAGGCTGTTCATTGCGACAAGGATATTATGTGTTGCTTTTTGAGTAATGAAGTAAACTAGAAGAGATTTCTCTGCGACGGCAGAGAGTCAGAGAGGTGATCAGTGAACTGCCCCGTGCAGCTTATTCCCTTCCCTCCAGACATGTTACTTATGCTGCCAGATTCCCTCACTTCACCCTTTCAGTCCATCAGCAACGCTAAATCCAACTTCACATCTTGCAGTAACAAAATTGGCACGCGTGCTAAGTCAAAAGGAAAACAATGCATTTACTAAAAACTCATTACTCTGGGTAGGGTAAACTCATCCCGTGACATGGCTATGCTCGTAAAACTTGGTAAAGTGCAAAATAAACAAATGGGTAAAAAAAGCCAAATGCTGCATCCTAGAGGAAATATTACAAGCATACACGATATTCAACCCCCACACAAACCTCTTGCTGCACAGAGACTTGCGAAAGAAGTGGAAAAGAGCGTGTCCCCTGCCACTGCCCTTTAAAAAATTAGGATTTTAAAGGGAAATATCTTGCTGAGAGAGCGTCTCCCCTTCTGCACATGATCTGAACACCCTGCAAAGATCTGCTAATAGCTTTTGGAATCAGGGAATCAAAATGTGTCACTGCATAAAGAAAGATGAGGAGGATTTCAAACTGCAACGCTGCCCGACTCCTGACGCTGCAAAGAGGATGGTCTAAACAACTGACATGAAACACGTAGTCACAAGTCTTTAAAACTTCCAGTTTTAGTAGCTGGATTTTTTTAAAAGCAGAGTTCTCTGACAATAGCAGGCACTCCCAGGGGTTTTTATCTACTTTGGATACTTAGAGCAAAACTGATCCTGTAGTGGATAACGTGTTGGTTACCTTTCCCTTCACGCAAACCTCAAGAGGTTCAACAAGGCTAAGTGCAGGGTCCTGCACCGGGGTCGGGGCAACCCCCGGTATCAGTGCAGGCTGGGGGACTGAGAGCAGCCCTGACGAGATCGACTTGGGGGTACTGGTGGATGAAAACCCGGACATGAGCCGGCAATGTTTGCTCGCAGGCCAGAGATCCAACTGTATCCTGGTCTGCATCGTGGCCAGCAGGTTGAGGGAGGTGATTCTGCCTCTCTGTTCCGCCCTGGTGAGACCCCATGTGGAGTCCTGTGTCCAGCTCTGGGGTGCCCAGCATAAGACCTGTTACAAATGGACCTCTTATGTCCAGAGGAATGCCACAAAAATGATCAGGAGGCTAAAGCACCCCTGCTTTGAGGAAAGGCTGAGAGAGTTGGGGCTGCTCAGACTGAAGAGAAGGCTCCAGGAAGACTTTATTGCAGCCTTCCAGTACTTAAAGGGGGCCTACAAGAAAGCTGGAGAGGGACTTTTTACAAAGGCATGTAGTGATAGGACAAGAGGTAATGGCTTTAAACTAAAAGAAGGTAGATTTAGATTAGACATAAGGAAGAGATTCTTTGCCATCAAGGTGGCAAGACACTGGAACAGGTCGTCCAAAGAAGTTGTGAATGCCCCATCCCTGGAAGTGTTCAAGGCCAGGATGGATGAGGCTTTGAGCAACCTGGTCTAGTGGACAGTATCCCTGCCCATGGCAGGGGGGGTGGAACTAGACGATTTTTAAGGTCTCTTCCAACCCAAACCATTCTGTGTATCTATGGTTCTATGATCTAAATACAGTAACAATACTTTCCTCATGGCTGTTGTGGGCTATTTTCAAACATCAACACGCACATGCAATACAAGATACCTGCAAAGATGAAAAACTGTGAATGTATTCTGCTGTATGTTTTCTTCAAGTAATTGAATGTAGAAGGGGCTAATTGTGTATTGTGACATTTCTCCTTGTATGGTACCAGCTGGAAGGACAGAAGGTAAATATTTTTATTTCCTCCGAAATTTGGTGAAAACTTTAAGAACCTAAAACTCAGTTTATACCCTCCCTCAGACAAGGAGTTTTTCCCTCCCTAGACAGTTACTCTGCTGTGTGTAATGCTTGTCCTGCAGCAAAATTACTCACATAAACCTGTGCTAGGTAGACACACTGATTTCAGAGGCACTCCTCGAATTCAGAAGACACAGGCCAGTTATTTAAATAATTGGAGTCTTCCCTACCACAGGTACAGCCTGTAACCACTGCTCAAGTACTTACCTAATTCATCTACTATTTGCAAATCCCTCAGAAGCAGCAAAGTGCGTTTAAGAGGCAAGAAATCACCTTCCCCACCTGGCCTTTGGGCAAACAAAATGTGTCTGAGTAAAGGAGCATGAGCAAGGTACATTATATACCATTGCTTTCAGCCAGAGATTAGTATTCTGCAGAGCATCTCAGTTATGGTCATCAGATGGCCTCCTCAAATATGAAAATTACACTCTTGATCATCTACCTCTGCTCTTGCTCTGGCAGTGCTTTTTCATGCTGGCTGGAGAATCAGTCTTTCAGACAATGGCATAGGGATGAAGGGTTTAGATTCATCAGGAACTGGACAAACTTTGTACAAAGTCCTTATAGCAAAAATAGGAATCAGGTAAAGATGCTGGGACTCAAAACGAGGAAGGTTACTGGAGAAGGGGATTGAATTAAAGACTATAGGAAAGCCAACAGGTGTAGAAGAAAATCTGGCTTGGGGAACGAATCATAGAGAGGTAAAATTATAAAAGCTTTATATCCTTGAGAAAAAGATAAGACAAAAGCTGGTACAAATCATTTAGGACACAAGGTAAGCTTACCTGCACCCAAAAATACCATTTAAAGATAGCATAGAAAAATAAGCAACCAGATCAAATGCATACATGCTACTATTGAGATGCTGATGAAGGAACTAGGATACCTAGTTTTAAGTGAGAATATTGACCTAATATCAGAGACTCGATGGAAGGAAAGCAGTCAGTGGAAACCTGTAACGCAAAACAAACTACACAGACAAGAAAAAGAAGGATGTAGCGTATGTTAAAGAAAGCTTTGCATCAGATAGTTAACTGTACTTAATGTTAGACATTATCTCTATGGATTAATATTCCAGGCCTACAATAAGTATTAGGAATAAGTTGTCGCTGCCTAATCAGGATGACAACGGTGTCAGTGAGCTGCCAATAGAGATTTAAGAGACAGCAAAAAAATAAATTAGTAATCAGAAACTTCAATCACCCCCATGTAGACTGGGTAAATATCAGGTTGAGGTGCGATGCAGAGAATAAATGACACCACAAATGACTGATTCATGGAGGAGCTTTTGGTGAAAGCTGAAACAAGGCAAGACACTCTTGACTTGGTTCTGAGCAATGTGCAAGTCATGGGTCAAAACCCTGTGACAGAACAACTGCTCCATAACCCTGATGGGAAATCATCTTTTAAAACTGAAAAAAGTCTAAATGACACAGAGATAGTATTTAATTTCAAAAAGTAAATTGTATAAAAATGAGGCAGCTAGTTTCTAAGTTGGAGAAGAGAGTGTTTATAGTCATCATAATATGAACTTCTGTATATCAAAAATAACTGTTGAGTAACAAACAAACAAAACCCAGAATATTTAAAATTTGGGGTAAAGAATTTTATTAGAACTAGAAAGAGATACTTCAAAAATAAGAAGTCACATCCAAAGGAGAAAAAATAGATATTCTAGAGAATCATAGAAAAGCAAGCCAGAAACACATAAACAGTAATTTGCTAAAGACATAAACACCTACTATAAATCACCAAATGGTCTTAAAGAAGGCCTCGTAGAACAAGAAGTATGTCCTGCCATGGATTAATGACCAGATAAAAGACAAGAAACAAACAACAGAGCCAGTTGTTTTCTTCAAACAACTAGCAGTCAGTTTTCACAACTTCACTTGCACACCTGAATGGGGATCTGTGCAGGACTCCATTCTGGTCATCATCTTCATGAATGGCATAGACAGGGCATGAACATCAAGGTGCTTATATTCGCTACAACATCTCCCAGAATAAAAAAAGCGAAAGATGTGAGTGTGAGGAAGTGCAGAGGGACAGACACATTCTGAATGCCCAAGGGATAAAACAGACAAAATTCAATGTTGATGCACAACATATGGGGAAAAACCAATCCTAACTATGGACCAAGTGGTAGGCTCTGAGCTAAGTATGACCACTCAGGGAAAAAAAAAGGTTGTGGTATTAATCAGCAGTTTTATGAATAATAGGCTGAGTATTCTGTTACGTCAAAATGAGAAAACAGAATGTTAAGACTGTTTGGAAAAGAAATAGAAAAAAGGAAAAATCATTGCACTGCATCATTTTAAAGTCTACTTACCCACTGAACTGCTTGCAGGTCTGGTCCCTGTCGCTAACAGGACAGAGCATTAACAAGGAACCAGGAACTGCAACAAGGGGAATGAAAGGCACGGAACTCCTCCCATATAAAGACAGACTAAACAGGCAAGGACTTTTCTGCCCAGAAACGAAGCAACTAAGAGATATATTGCAGATATCTCCAATAACTTTGTGGAGGAGGCAAACAGCTATTCACAGCTTCTCACTTGTAAGAAACAGAGCAGCAAAAGAAATTATCAGATGTCAGGCTCAGAACAAATAAAAGGATACTCTACTTTCATGAATATGTGTATGGATGTACACGTTTAAACTGGGCAGTTCTTACCCATTGCTTGACATCAAAAATACGCAGAGGTCCCAGGAAGTCCCTGAGCAGTTTCATAGTTTGATGCTGGGAGAATACCAAAGAATATCAATACCACAATTTAGTCTCATCCTACCTTTATACTCTTCCTGAGCCTTCACCATTGCCTACAGTTGGAAACAGCATACCAAGAAAGGACTTCTGGTCTAACTTCATAACGCCATTCTCATATCCTTATCTTCTTGGAGTGTGCTATTAAGTCATTTAGGACTCTGCTGCGTTATCATGAGCTGATGTGCTTGTCCTGTGATGTTAATAAGCATTGTGTTGGGGCTGACAACTTAGTTTTCCAGTGGGAATGGAAGTAGAAGTTGTGACCTGGAACACTTACACGATTCATTTTTTGTTCAACTGCATATGAAGGTAATTTTGTACATGAGATTTTTGCAAATAGCATAAATATGGCAATGTAGAATATTTAACTGCCTGTCAAAGTTCAGAAATTATTGTAGAGTCCCTTCTTTAATGATGTTGAGTGATAGTTATGTTCACTTTAATTTGTCTAGCATCTGCTCCTGGAAAATGTAAGCAGATGTGTCTAATTATTACCTTTCGATACTTGTATATGCATAGCATGAATAAGAACATGAAAAAATTAGATTTTTGTGAAGTAGAGGTAAAATGCCTTTTTAAGCAAACGACATGGCAATGAATCAGAGAGATAGCTAGAATATCTATTTTCTAGTTGGGAAGTTAGAAAATAAACACGAGACACATTATTCCAAGTGAAAATAATGTTTGAAGATGATAGATATATTTAGCCTATGTGAAATTTAAATTAGTTTGGTGCTCAAAGTCAGAACGGTGTTCTTTCCAATTTATGTTGATTGATAAAGATAATATTCTTGACCTTATTTTCCAGCTGCAACACCATTAATATTTCAGTGTTTTTTACATGGTGAAAGATTTTTTAATTGGTTAAAACCCCAGTTAAAGTGGTGCGTTTACCCTTTTTAACACAACACAATTACACAGGTCTGGTCTACGTCAGGAGGCAGAAGTTTATAAATCCCCTGTGGAAAGATTCTCCACTCAGTTATGTCTGTCTCCTCAAATTGGGACCTCCAATCCCACATCCCCTCATGCAGCCTCTCCACCGCTCTCACCTACGTCTCTAGCCCAGGGTTTTGGGTCAGTTGTTGACAGCACAGCTCTTGGACTTGCTGCTGAGAGACAAATTGCTACCACCCAGCTGGCTGCCACCAGGCAAGCCTGCAGGCGGGCAACACCATTTGCCTGACACGCAGAGTCTCGTCGCCGTGCAAGGGAATAGCTGCCGGCTTCACGTCCGTGCTTCTGACAGACCGCTGTCTGCCTTGTCCCTGGCGAGGCTGCTGCTCCGCACGGCAGCACGCTGGGAGTCTCCGGACTCTTTGGGGTTATAAAATGTAGTGCAGAAAGAGGGCTTGATGGGTTTCTAGCATGATTTGGTTGGAAAAAACTGAACTCTTGACAACTGTTGCAAGAGAAAAATAATCTCAAACAAATCAAGAAGTCACACTCTTCACACCAAGTGCAAAGTGGTTAGGTTACACGTCTCATGCACAGAGCATGGATAGTGCTGATAAAGAAAGAAACATTTGACTGTAAAATATCTAATCAAACCACAGATAAATTCTGATATAGATATATAGACATAGACATATATAGATCTAGATATAGACACAGACATATATAGAGATATAGATA
>NW_010545486.1:0-408 GCF_000687285.1 Phaethon lepturus
GAAGATCATGGAGTGGTTCGTCTTGAGAGTGATCACGAGGCATGTGGAGGACAACCAAGGGATCAGGTCCAGCCAGCATGGGTTCATAAAAGGCAGGTCCTGCTTGACCAACCTGATCTCCTTCTATGACCAGGTGACCCGCCTAGGGGATGACGGAAAGGCTGTGGACGCTGTCTACTTGGACTTTAGTAAAGCCTTTGACAGCATCTCCCACAGCATTCTCCTGGAGAAACTGGCGGGTTGTGGCTTAGACAGGTTTACTCTTCGCTGGGTGAGGAACTGGCTGGATGGCCGAGCCCAGAGAGTTGTGGTGAGCGGCATTAAATCCGGCTGGCGGCCGGTCACAAGCGGTGTTCCCCAGGGCTCGGTTCTGGGGCTGGTCTTGTTCAATATCTTTATAGATGATCT
>NW_010545486.1:711-63760 GCF_000687285.1 Phaethon lepturus
TGGCCTGTATCAGAAATAGTGTGGCCAGCAAGAGTAGGGAAGTGATCCCTTGGCACTGGTGAGGGAAGGCTGAGGGGAGACCTTATCGCACTCTACAAGTACCTGAAAGGGGGTTGTGGCAATGTGGGTGTTGGTCTCTTCTCCCAACTAACTAGTGATAGGATGAGAGGAAACAGCCTCAAGTTGCTCCAGGGGAGGTTTAGATTGGATATTAGGAAATATTTCTTCACCGAGAGGGTGGTCAACATTGAAACAGGCTGCCCAGGGAGGCGGTGGAGTCACCGTCACTGGAAGTGTTAAAAAAACCTGTGGATGTGGTGCTTTGGGACATGGTTTAGGGGACACGGTGGTGTTGGGTTGGACTTGATGATCTTGAAGGTCATTTCCAACCTTAATGATTCTGTGATTCTGTGATTCTGTGATCCTGAGAAAAGCTAATGAACTTGAGGTGTGGTGAAACTCAGACTACTCATGTTCTCCTTGGAACCATAAATGTAGTGTCTAAACTGAAACTCAGTAAATTTATTTTTTTCCCCCACAAAAACAAAAGAATATTGTGCATAGTAACAAACCCAAATGTCCCATATGTGAGTGATTATTTAATTCTGACGAATCTGTATTTTATTTTTTCCATATTCCCGTCATACACATCATAGATTTCTTCTGATACACACCCTAGATCCCTATAATTAATTTTATAATAAAATAAATACACAGTTTCCTCCAGTTCCTCCTCCTTTTTCTTCCTCCATTAATTGTTTTTGTTACAGAGAGCTGTGCTTGTGGACACTTCCTCCAATTTTTTTTTCTTATTTCCCTTCCCCCCTCCACCCCGCAGGATTATTTCTATTTCATAGTGTCATGATAACTAGGAGATCTGCCTCAACTCCCTTAGCAACCTTCCTTACTGCATCATTGTCTATGTCTATACCAGCGTAAGGTAAACGTCTTTTTAGAAAGACAAATTCAAGGACAATGGATTATGGCTTTTCTCCATGTAAAGATACTATTTTAATTACACGCAAATTTGAAACCCAAATACTAATTCAGTAACTATGACAATATGCTAAACAAATTTGTGCAGACACAAAACAAGTTAGAGCTATGAACACTTGACATTTAAGGCAGACTTTATACATAATTTATCATGTTCTCATACTTAACAGTTATACATTTTATTTAAGAAGGGAGCATTTGAGGAGGCAGCCAACACTGGAATTATCACATATTATGCAGTTGTCATTGAAAGAAAGATCAGTGAAGTCCCCAAGATGTGTTCTCTCCCTAATGGCACCCTATGTCACAGCCAGTGAGAGAGTTAGTCATCATTAATTCGTCATTACTGATCACAGGAATAGTCCTACAAGAGTTTGGGATCAATTAGTATCATCTACAGTACAGTGGAAGAGAGAAAAGTAGAAATCAGTTTCTGGACAATGGATTTAGTGTTACACCACTCATACTTTCATTATAAACCATGAAGTCTATAGATTGATGAGACAATTTTCTTTGCTGTTGAAAACTGATCAACACTAAATTATAGTAATTGATTGGATTGATTTAAGGGAAAAGCTTACAAGCTTTGAAACTTTTTTTTTAAATTCCCTCTGTAGTCAGCATGGTTTAAGACTATTAATCTTTATAGTAAGCTGCAACGCTGCTCTCTTAGATTTTTGAAAATTGTTTTCGTTTAGACCAAACCTCATAACACTGGAGTCCACAATCTTTTTCTTTAGTAACAATGGGGAAAAAGGGAATTCAGAAAGTATTTCTGGTTTACTGGCAAGCTTTCTTATTTGTAATAAGCAAATCTTTAGGGAACTTGGTAGAGAAACCATACCTGTGCAAACCTTTTCCAGTTTCCAGTGAGATCTCCAATTTGAATCAAGATTACATTGATTACTTATTTGGTTTAAGCTTATTAATTTATATTATACTCATTCAGATTTCCGTTCCTGCAGGCTCAAGGGAAGCAACATCTTATCTCATTCCAGGATTATCTATTCCAGGAGATTCAAATTTAGAAGGTTGAACAGTTTTTAATAATTATTGAATGTCACAAAAGAATTTATTTTGATAGATTCTTACAACTTTTGGGTTGTTTTTTTTGTTTCATTAAAAAATTCTTTTAATACTTTTCACATTGAGTTTCGTTGCAGTATGAAATACTTGTATTACTTTTTTAATATTATTCAGAAAAATTATTTAAGAAGTATTTATTAAGTTTTTCTTAACAAGACTGTTTTGTTTTAGGAAATGGGCTTAGACTGGTATTTGTCTATCAAAATGTGGGGATTTGAGGTTCCTTTTTAATCTTCTTCAAAAATAATTTAATTATTATTGTAACTTATTTTTATACAAAAAAACCCAAGTATCAATCAGGACACCACTTTGTTGTTGTTGTTGTTGTTGTTGTTGTTTGGTACAAACAAAGAACAAACACACATTTTCTTGCCTGAAAATGCTTACAAACCTTCCAAACAAACCCTTCACTTGATTCCATACTCTACAGAAGCCATGACTGATACAGAAACAGTGTGATGCAAACACACACCTTCTGGGCAGTTCCGTGAAGCCAAGAAGGATCTGTGGAGCTCTTTGAATGATTACAAGTTAGTGTTATACAAATCAGGGGATTTTGGGGAATTTCCCCTTTGAAAATAGTGTGTCATATCATTATTTCTAAAAAACGCAAACAAGCTGATGTGATAACTGTGAGCCACACACTCTTAACAACAATCCTGGAAAAATGCCAGGAAAGGCTAAAAGCTAGAATAAGCAAGTAATTAATGAATGTTAATGGAACGTAAATGATTATGCATCTATATATTAATGAATATGTATGTATATAGAGAATTTTTAATTTAAAATAAATCCGGTGAAGCAATTTTTTTTTTTTTAATGAGATTTTTTGATGTTCTTGTGCTGACATTCAAAGAGGTTTTGTTAAAAGAAATAGTTTTTGGTATCTTGGAATATTGTAAATCAACACTGTTGAAAAGGATGATCAGTTGCTGTCTGCATGGTGAAAAGTGTACCTGTAAGCGTCCTTACAACAGCACCTTCAGCTGGAATGAGTGAGACTTAACCAGGATTTGCCTTCCTGCTTATATTTTAAAATCTAGCTGGCCTGTAGTGCTACTAGTCCCGAACATGCATGACTGTTGAATATCTTGATCTACATTCAAGAGGTCTCTTAATTATCTTAGCAAAGTACAAGGGACTGTCATATGTGCCAACTTCTGCATCTGCAGGAACAGTTTCTACTAACCATTTACAAATGTCTTATCTGTGCACAATCTGATCAATGTGCAGCAGGAAGCACCTTACAGGAGGGTCCCATAGGGGCCAGATTCTCCACCAAGGGTGTCAATCAACACTTTTAAGAATACCATTTGGTTTAGGCACAGCAGGAGCTGCCTGGGGGGAATATTTAGGACAGTCTAAAAGTCCCATGAGGAGTGCTCCTGCACTGATAAGTCAAATACTTTGTTGTGAAGGTGGCTAGGGGTTCAGTCACTTCAGTCACCTGATTTTAAGCCAGTGCATTCTCTCATCTATGAAAATGACTAGCAGAGGACTTCCTGAACACCCAGGGAATTAATGACTTAAAGGTGGACACACAGCCACAACCTTGATACCCAGCTTCATCACAGTTATAAGAACAAACTTGAATTTTGTACTGATAACTTAAATTTCATAGTTCTTGCCATAGTGCAATCAATGGTATTGCCATAATACAATTAATTCTGTAAGTCATCATACTGAGTCCAGACTGAAAATTCTGATAACAAGAACACTGCTACAAAAAAATCAATGCAGCCTAGAATAAATGCATTAAAAACAAACAAGGCTGTTTTAATGACAGGTCACAAGCTTTCATTTAGAAGTTATTGTGGTTTGAGAGCATCTATTATGGTTATGCACAGATTCATGTTTATATTGCAAACTAACTGGGTCAATATTTTTATCAATACTTTTGAAATAAATAATAAAATTTTTGCCAGTGGATTTGATATGAAAGTTGGAGGAGAAGTGTATAAAGAAGAGGGTAGATTAGTTATACAACTTATTTGATCATGTACTAAAGTAAGCTCATCGGAGCAAATTGCATTTTAAATAGAGCTTTGACATGATTAGCAAGTCCATGTTTGAGAGGACTAAAAATTCGATCTTCGTAATATAATTTTATTCTGATTCAGAAAAAAGTCAATATATTTCAAAGCTTCCAGCTCAAGTTAATTGCCACTGCCTTCCCGGTTCCAAGAAACTATTGACTTCCTCGGAAACAGCAACCAAATAGCAGCTGTAGCTGTGCTGGAAGTGAAGCTAAGAGTCGGAAATTTCAAGGCTCTTAACACCCCCCTCTTCTGAGAATGTTCAAAGAGATGTACTGGAAGCCTGAGCTCCTCAATGGCCTGCCAAGTTGAGGAACCAGGCAGAGGTGGTAAGAATTTCTGAAATATATCAGGGATTTTGTCAACATCATAGCCTTGCAGCAGGTTTCAATATTGATCAAATGTCAAGCTCCAGATTCTTTTTTAAAATGTTACCGAAGATTGATGCAAGGCCAGACATCAAGGGAGGGATTCATTTGACAAATTTAGACATCCGCAATGTAAGTATCTGCCTATGCAGGTAGATGTCTAGATGCAGTCTGTGATCAGTGGGAAGGTGTGACCAGATGTATCGTATCAATCAGACATTTCCATAGAGTGATTTAGATGCTTAAGGCAGACATCTAGCATCATTCAGGTGGTGCTTCTGAACCACAGACAAAAGCTCATATTTTAAAAATCACTGGTATATGATAAAATTTAAATGTTTAAGATTCTTAATCAGTGATTGACAGAGTACAAGATATATATGAGGTGCTCTAACAGAGATAAATGAGAGTTCTCGAGTGCAGTAAGGGGAAATTTCTTGGAAGAACAAATTAAAGTAAATAACTTCTTTCAATGGCATTATGCAGTCAAAAATCTTAAGTTAGAATGAAAGTATCTTCTGTTCTGGAATTCTTGTCTCAAAAGGATGTTGAAAAATAGGATTGAATTCAGAAAAGAAATGCATTGGTATTTTATGGTTTGCACTGTTAAAGTGGATTCATGTCACTTGATGTGATATTGGACCTTAATGTGACCATCCTGTGTAAAAGAGGTCCAATGAGAGTTCACTGGAATTTTCTGTACTTGTTCATTGACTATAGAAGGTTCAGTGTACTGACCTCAGGTATTAAAGCTTTTATGACACACTTCCCAATTAGGGAATAAATATTATAACATTTGGCTATTAATACTGATACAGTTGTCTGTTATCAATCTCAGACCATAGTTAATATATGTGATTTTACCAGCATTGAGGCTATAGCTACTAACAGAGGTAAACAAAAAGACCTTATGTAAAGCGTGTGAGCTTTTGCTTGTCAATTTGTCTGTGTGCTTATAACAATAAAATACTGTTAAAAATTAATATTAAATCACCAGAAGTGACTTGATAGAGCATTGTAAATGAAGCCAAACAATGCAATGAACCAAATAAACAACGTAAATCAAACCAAACACAAGTTTAGCTTATCTAATCTGATTTAACAAAAGTTAATTAAGGGAGGTATTGTTTTGAAAATATTTATATTTTCTATTAAACATGGATTAAATACTTCCCTGTCAAGCAGCTGAATAGCTCTTTTTTGTTGGATAGATGTTCACTTTTGATCTCATTGTCAGCCAGTCAAAGACACAGTCTTCGGTATCCAACTTAACAATAACTTCCTTTCTTGTTGACCTTGGGGTTTTAAGTGTTTGGTCTTTTTGCTGGGTTTTTTAAACAGCAGGTCATTATCCCTGAGACCGTGAATATGTAATGTAATATATAATAAGTCCATCTAGATAATTTTCTCCTGCAAGCTATGCCTTCCATGTTTTCTCATTTCATTTTCAAAAACTACCATTCTATCTTGCCTTCCTCTTTGTCAACCTGTATGTGAAAAGAACTGGAACCTAGCAGCTAGATTATTTACTCTTCTTTAAAAACATTAAGCTGGATCTTTGAAACAACAGGAATCATGTATTTTGTTTAGCTTCACTTTCACAACTTCTCTTTTTCAGTGTGAAATTTAGATTATTAACAGATTAAAATCACCCTGAAAAAGACACTATGGCTTTTCTTCTTCCATGGAATGACTAGGTTTTATGTTAATAAAAATATACACATTTGTTATTAATGATTGGATGCATCAGTTTACCCTTTAAAGAGATTTACTTGGTAACTTTAGGAGTGGAGAAAGACACTGAAGTTGACTGCATGAAGTTAATCTCTCTACCTGAGAATTAGAGATATATTATAATCCTTTGACTATAGCAAATTAAATGTCACCCTCCAGAAACTGTAGGGCTCCATGCTGTTAAATTAAGAATTCTGTAGTTGTTACTTATTAGTATTTAGGAAATCCGCTAATCAGAATATGACGAATTGTAACTTAAGTATACATGAAGACACTAACGTGTGATTTGATTGCTTTTGGTAGTAATCCCTCCTTTTTTATTTTAAGTGGATTTCCTATTTGAATAGGTGTTTCAAATGCAAAAAATTCATCAACAGTAATTTCTTATTCCTGTCTTCAGTCCCTTCTGCACCTTCCTTTCATATTTACTTACTGTAAGTAGAGAGAACCCTAACAGGACACACCAATATGTGGTAAAATGATTCCTAGAAGACTTTTTATTTACAAAGCATGAAAAGACTTAGAATAATTTCAGTCCTACTCTCGAGATATGAGAGTGTGGACGACTCATGGGAAGATTTGAGGCACTGAGATAAGAAAAGGAGTTGTACCCATAGTTCTAACTGGATAAGGAAGAACTCAGAAATCAATTTTAAATGCTGGTGAAGGCACTCAGCCAATGGGCACCCTAAAAACATTTTTTTGCCATCTCTGCTGATCTGTGCTAAATTTGAAGTATTTATCAAGATTAATTTATTCTAAGCCAAACCTCAGAATTCTGCAATGTTAGAGGTCTATCACTTGAACAAAATATTTATTAGCTGCCCATTTCTGCCATCTTTTGTCAGCAATATTTGAGTACTACACTTTTACAATAACCTTATTACAATAATACATTAGTGTCTTCTAATTGAACAAATAATACTCCAAATTCCTCATTCTGTTCCATTCTACCTATAATAATATTTTTATTAATTTTTTTGCTGTAGTTAGTTTTTATCATATAATGCAGTATTGTATATAGACACTCAAAATAACCTGTCATCTACTATCTTCTGTTTTACATTGCTCTGAAGAGTTTACAAACTTACAAGTGAAGGCAAGAGACAACCACAGGCACCACAAAGAGGTCCAGCAATGGAAAGCAGTAACAAGATGGTATTGTTCTATATGGTAAAGCACCACAGGGTTTTTGGCAGTGTAGTCATCTGTATCTGAACTGGTCAGACAAGATCCTTTTATAGTAAAAAGAGAGAAAAAAAACTGTTAGAACATGACTCATCTTCTCCTAAGGCAGACATCAAAAACAGATCAAATTAATTACATGGTAATTTTTTTTCTTCGTTGATTATAAGTAAAATTTAGGGTAACTAGCTCAGATGTAAACATCAATAGTTGACTGGAATTAAATCCCATCACTTGTGTTCAATCATTGATAAGTCTATCAGAGACTAAGCAATATTTTAAAGAAGACATTGAACAGACAATAAACTAGCTTTGTGGAAAGTTACAGACATATCTAATTGCTGCATGGAAGACAACACCAGCATTTTGGGCTGAAATATTCTGAAAAGGATAGTGAGACCCACGGCAGAGACAGAAAGTGATTTTATTGTTACAAGATGGGGAGACAAACATCTGGGAAACATCATACCTAATGTTGAAAACAACTAGCTGATGGAGTTTTGATATGGAGAAGCTTACTAAAAGCTTTGTGGAATACCATTTATTTGATATGGCAGGAACAGAAGATAGATCTGATGAAAGAGCCTTCAGATATCAAAAAATAAAGTATATTCCATTAAAAAAAAAAAAAGTAATGAGAAAATGAAAGAAAAATCATAGGAGAAAAAAAAAGCAGTTTGGAATCTTTTAGTGTGAATTGATTCTTACTCGAGAGGTATCTAGGAATCTTCATAATCCAGGGAAAAGTGAGTGTCTGAGGAGAAGAAATTCTCTGAAGAAAGAATACAGGTTTGAGAAGGAAAGAAGGCATGAAACTTCTGCAGCAGTCACCAGAGACTGGAATTTCTCTCCTCTAGTTTTATATCTGAGCTAATCAAATTAGAATCCTTACATAGGGATTCAGTGGAAATAAACTGGCCCTTTTGTTAGATCTACTTAAGATGTCTGGGATAAGTTATGTTATAGGTATGACATTTGTTCCTAATGACTAAGAGTATAGAAAACCACATGGTAGATATCAAAAGTTAAACAAGTTGTAAATGGTTCATTGAGGAAAAGTCATGAAAGAAAATTATAGAAGTGTAATACAAATGCCTTATAAGACCAGTAAGATGTTTGTGTTTCCAGTGGAAACAGTTTGATGGTTAAGTACAACTCTTTGTAAAGCTAGCATAATCATAAATGTATAAGATCAAAACTGCGACACGATTTTGATGAAATACTATCCCTCCTCTTTGATCCTACCCTCTGGTAAATACAAATGAAAAAAAAAAAAGAAACAAACAAATGAAAATCTTTCAGCAGGGGGGGGTTTTTGTTTTCTAAATCAAGACTGCTATTTTTCTCTTCTCTTTCTTTTAGGGATTTTGTGTTTCCTGCTACTGATTGTAAGGGGACTTTGTGGTATATATATCAACTACTTTTTCTGAAACATTTAAGAAAAAAGCAACCCTCTAGAGCTCTGGTAGGAAATTGTTATAAAGCATTTGAAGAAAGGAGAAAGGCTTTGAATAAGGCAAGACATTTGTTGAAACTTCAGGATTTGATAGGTCATAAAAGAAAAGCATATTCAGGCTCAGGGGGTTACTACAAGATCTAAGAAATCATGCTGGTAAAACTTCTGTAACTGTATTAATCACCATACTTCGGCAGAAAAGTCATGGAATAAGATAAAAAGAATAAATGAGAAAAGGGTCAAATCTTTTGCAATGCCTACTTTAATTAAGGATAAAACTAATGTTGATTCGCATATACAAGAAGTTAACATGCTAGGTGGGAGCTCTGCTGATATTGGTGATAACTATACATTGATTATATCTGCATCAGAAGAGATTTTATTACGTGGTTTTTTTCTGTTTTTCCTTTTTAAATACACAGTTACATTCTGGAGGGCTGATGTGAGACTGGCAGTGCTATAGTATAGGTTTTCTGGTTAATTAATTTGTGTTATTTACCTCTAATAATATGACTGATGAAATTTAAAAAATACAGAAGGTAAGAGATGTAACAGTTTACTGAAATTGGCTATAATTATTTAAGGGGATAAAAAATGGAATTTTAACTTCTTCAGACATTTTCAGAACAGATGCATTTGTTGGGTTCTTTGGGTTTTTTTTCCTTAAGAAAGTGTGACATATTTAAACATGTAATAATATTTTCTGTATAATTAAATCAAGTTGTGTTTCCTATGACACAAATTCTTTGTTACACTATATAAGTCAGTTAAAAGCAGAAACAGTTGGTGGATTTTTATAGCATTTTCTAAGTTCCTTTTAAATTCTATAAGTTTCTTCAAGAAAGGTTTAGCTCCTTTCATTAGATTCATCTGTACTTTTTCAGAAATACACCAATATATGCATGTTTATCATGCAGCTTTTATGATATAAAAAATTAGTTAGAAGTTAGGATCCTAACTTTTCAAGCTACTTGAAAATTATGCAGCACTCGGTTTGGGTTTCATAGCAAAAAGAAGATCTTGCTTCCTCCTGGTCAGAAAGTCTTTGTGCTTTCATTTTTTTGTATAACCTTGCTGTTCACTGAGGCCCCAGGGAACCTTTAAGCTAATCCCTGTGAAAGGAAGAGACTGGATAGCGTTGCCATTCCCCTTCCACCTTCACCTGATCAACTGCTTTGCCTGTAAAAGAGAGCCAGGATATATATTACTGTCAACCCGAGACATCACAGAAGTCCTAAATTCCTTCTCATAAATTGTCAAGGTAGAGTGCAAACAGCATGCCATATAATGTTTGTTGCTTAATATATTTTTGTCATTATTTTTCTCTTAACAATCATCTGAGTAGTATTCTTGCTGATTCAGGGTAGGATGCAGCCATGATGTGGGTAAAAGCTTCATACAGTTGCTCAGGGGCTTCTCTGGCAGATGAACTAAATCATGCTTCTTGAAGGGCTGTGGAAAAGTGGGAGGAATGCATTCCTCTACCCTGCCCTCCCTTTGGCACATCTGTTATTTTAATTGTATGTGAATTTGCATCAGCAATGTTTCAGATAAATACTTCAAGATTCAAGTGTCTGTGGTTGCACACAGCTAAACTTGCATAATGACTACTGCTTGGGAGACAAATTTTCTGTCATTCTGTCATTCCACGTCTGATGGAAAATTTAAAATGCTGACATTTCCAGTAATAACTAAATTTTAGAACTACAAGATCACAGGATGGATGAGGCTGAAAGGTGGCTAAGGAGATGTCTAGTCCAATGCCCTGCAGAGCAGGCTGCTCTTGACTGTGTACAGCCAGGTTTTTTGATACCTCCAAGGATGGAGACTTCACAACCTCTCTGGGCAGCCTGTTCCAGTGGTTGGTCACCCTCACGGTAAAAAAGTGTTTCCTGATGTTCAGAGGGAACCTCCTGCATTTCAGTTCGTGTCCATTGCGTCTGATTCTCTCACTGGGCAACACTGAAAAGAGCCTGGCTTGATCTTCTATATTCCCTCCCTTCAGGTACTTTGGTAAGATCCTCTTAGCCTTATGTTCTCCAGACTGAACAGTCCCAGCTCTCTCAGGCTTTCCTCATGGGAGAGATTCTCCAGTCCCTTAATCATTTTAGTCGCTTTTTGCTGTACTCTCTCCAGTAAGTCCATGTCTCTCATACTGGGGAGCCCAGAATTGGACACAGCAGTCCAGACATGTCTCACCAGTGCTGAGGGAAGGAGAACGATCACCTCCCTCAACCTGCTGGCTACACATATCCCAGTGCAGCCCAGGGTACTGTTGGCAGCCTTTGCTGCAGGGACGCATTGCTCACTCATGATCAGCTTGCTGTCCACCAGAACCTCCAGGTCCTTATCTTGTAGGGCTCCTTTCCAGCCAGCCATCCCCCAACCTGTACTGGTTTCTGGTGTTATTCCTTCCCAGGTGCAAGACTTGACATTACATCTGGCTAAACTTCACAAGATTCCGGTCTGCTCATTTCTCCAGCCAGTCAAGGACTGTCTATTGAGACAGTACATTTGGTGTATCAGCCACTTTTCCCAGTTTTGTTTAATTTGCTAAGGGTGCACACAGACACACTAACTAAATCATTAATGAAGATATTAAAAAATGTTAAGCATTATCCCAGTAATGACTTCTGGGGTACACCACTAGTGACTGGCTTCAGAGTGCTGCTTATTACAAGCCTTTAAGGCCCGCAATTCAGACAGTTTTTCATCCAGCTTACTATCTCTTCATCTAACCTGTATTCAGTTTGTCTATGACGATGTTATTGCAGACAGTGTTAAAAACATTTGTAAAGTCAATGTCCTGGTTTCAGCCAGGATAAAGTTAATTTTCTTCACAGAAGCTAGTGTGAGGCTGTGTTTTGGATTTAGGATGAGAAAATGTTGGTAACGTGCTGATGTTTTGAGTTGTTGCTGAGCAGTCAAGGAGAGTCCAGCTTTTCATGCTGCCCTGCCAGTGAGGAGGCTGGGGGTGCCCGGGGAGCTGGGAGGGGACACAGCCCGGACAGCTGACCCAGGCTGGGCAAAAAGATATTTCATACCATATGATGTCATGTTCAGTATATAAAGCTGGGACGAAGAAGAAGGAAGGGGTGGAGGGACGTTTGGAGTTATGGCATCTGTCTTCCCAAGAAACCATTATGTGTGACAGAGCCCTGCTTCCCTGGAGATGGCTGAACACCTGCCTGCCCATGGGGAGTGGTGAGTGAATTCCCTGTTTTCCTCTGCTTGAGTGCGCAGCTTTTGCTTTACCTGTTAGACTGTCTTTATCACAACCCATGAATTTTCTTACTTTTCCAATTCTTTCCTCCAACCCACCATGGAGGAGTGAGCAAGCGGCTGCGTGGTGCTTAGTTGCTGGCTGGGGTTAAACCGTGACAGTTAAGATAAACAATGTCCACTGCTCTCCTCTTGTCCACCCAGCCAGTCTCATCACAGAGAGCTACCATGTTAATTAAGCAAAATTTCCCCCTTGTAAATCCATACTGATGACTCCCAATCACCTTCCTGTCCTCATGGGTCTGGAAGTTATTTCCAGGAGGATTTGCCCTATGACATTCCTAGGGACTGAGGCGAGGCTGACAGGCCTGTAGTTCCCTGAATCCTCCTTCTTTGATTTCTTAAAGGTAGGGACAACATTTGCTTTCTTCTAGTCCTCAGCAACCTTTCCCAATCACCATGATCTTTCATATATAATCGAGAGTGGCCTCTCAGTGACATCAATCAGCTCTCTAAGCACTTGTGGGTGCATCCTGTCAGGTCCCTTGGACTTATGTCTGTTCAGTTTGTTTAAATGTTCCCTAATCAGATTCTTCTCCACCAAGGGTAAGTCTTCTTTCCTTCAGACTTTCACACTAGTCTCAAAGATCTCAGATTCCTGAAAGCCAGTCTTACCAGTAAAGACTGAGTCAAGGAAGGCATTGAGTATATTGTCCTTTTCCACGTCCTTTGTCACCAGTTCCAGTGCCGCATTCAGGAGAAGACATACATCCTTCCTAACCTTCAGGTTACTCCTAACTCACAAGCTGTACCGGCTCATCACCTGCGGAGCAAAGCTCCATGCATCCACGTTTCTCTTTCATATAAAGAGTGACTCCGTCCTCCTTGCTGTCCCAGCCCATCCTTCCCAAAAGTTCTGTATCCATCCAAGATAATTCAGTCTAGGAGTGACCTCTTGTCCAATGCCCTGCTCAAAGGAAGGCCAGCTCTGGGGCCAGACCACACTGCTCAGGTCTTTCTGCAGTCCAGTCTTGAAAACCTCCAGTGAAGGAGACTACACAACCTCCTGGAGCAACCTGTTCCACTGCTCTACTGTCCTCATGGTGAAACACACTTAGATATCAATTTGCAAAAATAAAATATATCATTTTAATAAGATTCAATTTTTAATTTGATAACTATAAACAACATTAAAATGTTCATTAATCATATCAAATAAAATTCTTATAATATATTATTTTAAATAAATAGGTTTCCACAAAATATTTTAAAATTAATTCATTAATTTTCTGCCAGAAGATTGTCCTTCTGAAATTCCTTCCTACCAATATAACTGTAAGTGTTTCCACCAATAAGATCTGTGGAATATGGTATTTCCTCTCTAGAGTTTAATTTTATATGGCTAAACATAGTAGGTTTTTACCCCTTCACTCTTCCTTTTGGGGAAAAGGTTAATACTGTTTCACAGAAGAGGATTTTATGGCTCCATGTGGTGGCTGATGCCTTATTTAGATGTTCTTTCTCATTTTGTTTTCTGTCTTCCTTTAAGACTTACAATAGGTTCAGATGGATCCTCCTGGAGGAGGGAAGCCAGAATAGGGGATTTTCTTCCTTCCTGGGAAGCAACTGTTCCTCCTGAGGGGAGAGGTCAGAAAGGCTTCAGATCATCATCAAGGCTTCATAAATCAGATGGAAACTGATGCAGTCCCATCAACAGAGTGTTTCTCTGCAAACCCTGGGTCTGACAAAAAGAGAAACTTCCTAGGGACCAGACAGTGCAAGATCCGATGAACTTAAAGGAAGCTCAATCTTAGAAAACAGAAAAACAAATTATTTATTTTTGAGCCCTCTGATGAACAACTGAAATAGAATCAATGACTTCTTTTATCACCGTATCTTTCTTAAATCCTCTGCCTTTCCATCTATAAATATATACTATAATCAAGAAGGTAATTAATCCAAAGTACCCATGAAGCTATTCTTGCAGCTCTGTACAGACAAGCCACCTATTTCCAGAAACAACTATAAATAAATGAACATTTTATAGCAAGTAGGTCAATTTTTAAAGGATAATTAGGCACAAAAGACATTCAGACAGATGCCTCCTGTGAGGCAGTTTTTCAGTATTCCTGAAAATCCATCTGGATGCCTAACTACATCTTAGGTCACCATGACTACCTTTAAATCCCCTAAAAACCTGGGTTCTATGTACTGAACACCTCTCTGAGGGGTCACCTCTCTAAAGAGTCTAAGCATATTCATAGTATGCAATGCATAGAAAAATATAAGCACAGCGAGGGGACAATTAACCTCACTAAAGACTTGAATTACCCTTTGGAGGATCTGACATTTTTCCTTCAGTATAAAGAAATCCAAGAGCAACTATGATCCCAGCACAGGTGCTGACAACAGTTGTGATGTCCAGGCCTGTGGGACCTTTGCAAGGTGGAATCAACGTTACTTGTAAAGGCATTTACAGCCTGCACAAAGAAGCAGATCAGCAGGCAATACACACCAGGGAGGGCAATGAGAGCACTGCACTTGGTGCTGGCCATCTGTATAGGCAAGTACAATATAGCACAGAAATATATAACCTGTCTCAAACAACAGAATTAGTCTAGCCAGAGAAATTAAATCTCCAGATCAGCTTATTTACCGTACTATGTATTAGCATTTTTTCACCCCTTGATAAAGTTTTTGGTGGCTAGACTTTACCCTCAGTGCAAAACAACCATGATGCTTTACGATCTACAAAAATGAACTCTAAATAAAAACTTAGTTCTTTGGCAGATGCAAAGCAGTTTCAACATAATTGATTGGGCTACATGTAATATTAAAGAAGTATCGTTAAAATCAGCCTGTTTTCTCTATGGGAATTATTACATGCTGCATAAAATCCCGTTTCTCCTCCCTTTCATATAAAGTCATTGCAGCCCCAACATGGAAGTAAATAAGCTACTTGACATCAGTGAAACATCTCACAAAAGCTGCTTTGTGTGTTTGAACACTGAAATTGCCGGTCTGCTGGATTTAATATGCTCAGAACTCTAGAGCAAAATTTTGTCCTGTAATCACCATAGACCTTTTCATAAAAATTCAATTTATTTGTTACTGTTAAGAGCTTGCCAGTCCATTTCAATAAGAAATTAATCAATTGTATCTCAGCTTTACGCAGTCCTTTTTGGTTCTGAAATACAGACCGTGGCATATATAAGCAGATAAGATTTTGAAGATTTGCCAGCCCCCGTATCATAAGCATAACACTTACATTTTCTTTTGTAGAAGGAAATGCTTGATACAAAATGACAGTTGCAAAGTTTGAAAATTGCTAACAGCTTGGTAAATCTGACTGGAAGAACGTCTCTAGTCTAGCAGTAGTAAACCTCAGCAGTCTAGCAGGAGAAGGCTTATCTGTGCCAGCTTTACAAAGAGGGAAAGTGACTTATTTCACTTCGGGTCAAGAATTTTAAGGATATATAATCCTAAAATTTTATTCTACCTCCCATCCAAATACATACATGCATGCACTGCATCCTGCTGTTGACTTCAACCCTACTGTCTCTCTTGCACTGCACTGTGGGACTCAATGTTGTTATCTCAGAAGCCAGAGGACTGTGAAAAGACACACTGTGAAGGCTGTGAAAGAAGTTCATATGTTTGTGTGTTGGTGCGGAATGAAGGGGCACAGAACAACAGAAATCTGTGTGCCTCTGAAATAAAACATTTTCCTAAATTATTAAATTCAGTTAATTCAGCTTACACAACACTACCTCAAAATCTTATTCAAATTTTCACTACACTGCCTCTGATTGTCTCATATAATTTGTCACTGGGGTTTCACAGTAACCAGGTAAAAATAAAAACATGCCCAGAAATATACTTGACTAATACTATCTGAAGCAAAAATTCCACAGCATACCAGTGCGCTTTCCAAATGTGATTTTCTTAGGCGATTCAAGCTATCTGTACTGTTTCTCCCCCAAATTAAAGGAACCTTCTCTGGCTTCCATTCAAGTGAGCACACTGGGCTATCTCTGTGTGCTCCAGAAAAGTTGTCTCATTGACCTGGTACCATAAAAGAAGTAGCCCTGCAGGGTGACTATAGGGTGATTCCCCTGAGCTGCATATATGCAAATTCAAGAAATGCGACACACTGTGCAATGAAACACAAGGAGTAGTGGCACGGGAACAGTGCTGCAGCCTTGTCCCACATTCCTCCCTCCACACTGTCCCACTCTGAAGGCAGAGTTTTCTATTACAATGAACTGATTTTACCCACTGAGAGGTTAAGAATTAAGAAAAAATGTCAATATAAAAATTAGAACAACGTCGTCAGTTGTTGGTACTAACTGTAGTTCTTAATTGGAGACTGAATCTCATACATCTGATTCATCATGTTGGGAATATACAACAAAGGTCCTTTTCAGTATTTACCAGTAAAATTGCATTGACTGATTCTGATTTCATAAAAGTCAGTAGGGAAAAATAAACAAACAAAAAAACCACAGCAGGAGTGTTTATAAAGACTGAAGTTGTAGGCATGGATGAATTTCTTTCACTCAGTAAAGAAAGGCCAATTGAATGCCAAAATGCCATTTTAGTCAGGACCAAAACCACTCGCTAATTCATCTCATATCAACTTGGAGGATAACTTGAATGGGAGAAAACAAAGGGACTAGTGGTAATACTTGGAATAAAATTTTAAAATCTTTTTCCTTAAGGATAAAGTTTTTTGTTTGTTTTATACAATGACAAAATATTAATTTCCTTAATGAGGAAAGAACGCAGGATTAAATAAACACTTTATATGATCTAAGTGGGAATCTTTCTGTTTCAGTAAGAAATAAAAGCAGAGTTTGAATTAAGGTGAAACAGACTGAAAGCCTCTAAAAGGGCAAGCTATAAACCAAGGGGATGATCTGTTTCAAAGATCTTTTTAGTAAATAATAGTCAAAGGTCAAAATGCATCATATGTGCAAATCCCAGTGGAGTCAATGTGTTGTGACTGATGGTCATACACCACTGACAACTTCAGACACACAACAGCTCAAGTCAGTCCTCTACTTTAAATGATTCTGCAGAGGAGAGTGTCTCCAAATTAATGAATACAAAGGGAAGAAGAATACATGTTTGGGGATCACAGATGCTCAGCACTTCATCTTTTAGAACATTTTTAATATTTCAGCCACACATATGGCATAAATAGTCTCTTTAAAATAGACTTTTCTACTAATATTTGGCATCATCATTGAACTTCAAGTGCTAAACAGCAATTCTGCTTCCCTCATTTTGTCATTCTCTGATGCATCAATGCAAATCTCTGCTCCCTTCATTAATATCCTTCCTAGTCCAGCTTTCACTACCATCACAATAGTTTCCACAGGAAGAGTGTTTCTATTGGCAGACTGTAAGGCTATTCCTGCTTTACATAAAATCAGTGACAACCATGATTACATAGGATTGTAGGAATGAGTGAAAATCAGTAAGGTGGAAAATTCATAACTACTTCAGAAAAGTCTTTCAGGTCAACGATTAGATAACAATCATAACAATTAGATAGAATCATAGAGCAGTTTGGGTTGGAAGGGACCTTTAAAGGCCATCTAGTCCAACCCCCCTGCAGTGAGCAGGGACATTTTCATCTAGGTCAGGTTGCTCAGAGCCCCGTCCAACCTGACCTGGAATGTTGCCAGGGATGGGGCATCTACCACCTCCCTGGGCAACCTGTGCCAATGGTTCACCACCCTCATTGTGAAACACTTCTTCCTTACATCTCGTCAAAATCTACTCTCTTTTAGTTTAAAACCGTTACCCCTTGTCACCCGTCCCAAGAGGACAGGCCTCACTAAAAAGTCTGTTCCCGTCTTTCTTATAAGCCCCCTTTAAGTACTGGAAAACAATCTTTTGCCTGTTTCTATTGCTAGGTTTAGTTATGGCAAAAACTAGAAAAGAAATAGCCTTACAAGGAGAATCTTGCCTTTAATTCTGCATTACACTAAAATTTCCTTCATTTCTTTACCAGCTACTAGAAGTGGGAGGTTAATGAGGAAAATTGTGAGGATGATGAAAAATAGTGGATTGATATCAAATGCCTACACAAACACTTATGTCTCACCTATACTAAGCACTTACAAAACCAGGACCAAATTGTAGATAAGTGCAGATAAATGGATTGCCTAGGCATTGCTGGAAAAAAAAAAAAAAAAAAGAAATTAAATGTATGAGTTTTTATGTATTAGTTTTATATCTTCTTACACATACATACACACATACACATGAGTTTTTCTGACGTTTATACTCAGTTAAAGAAATGAGAGCTTTAGTGACTAAGAACTCCATTTCATATCAGTTGTTACTACAGAGGTGCCTTAGCCAGATAAACTGAGAATTATTTTACATGGAACTAAAAAGGTAAAGACTGATGATAGTAAAAATTTTGCCTTAATTTTGGACGGAGAATTAAGAAGTATATCCTGGGTATGATTAGCTAAGTTTAAAGAAGGCCTTTGGAAGAAGGGTCCACAGATTAATATACAAATACGTGCTTTGCCCAACCAAATAAAACTAATGAAGTTAGTTTTATTGTGGTCAATATCTTTAAATCACTTAAGCACAAGCTTGACTTGTGAGATGTGAGAGATTCAATTAACTAATGCCAGTAAATTGATAAAGTTTCACTAGAATAAAAATTATGTAAGCAATAAAAAATATTCTTAGTGTACTACATTCAATAAATGTCATATAAAAGGGAGTGAGAGGCACTGGAGAGACTGCAGAGAAGGAGGTGACTTCTAGAGGACTCTGCTGGGATTCTTTGCAGATACAGCTATTTGGGGAAACTACATGGCTGCACGGGAAATGACTAAAATGTCAATTAAATTGGCAATGTTGCAAGGACCTTTTGTCATCACAGAAGTTAAAGTTATTTAAAGAAAAAGGTAAGGAGCTTCACAAAATCTTCATTTCTGCTCCTAGAGAAAATTAATTTTTCTTTTTTTTTTCCAAAAACATAAATATTCTTCAACTGGTAAATGGTTTATTAAAGCTCTGGGTTATGTTATCTCAGAAAAAGAAATTCAGAGAGTATCAAGAAAGTAGCAAAAAGATTGATTACAGCAATATTATGGTATAAGCTACTTAAAGTAAGAGATTAAGTCCATGCCATCTTTTGTAAGCTGAAATGATTAAGAAGAAATATTGAATGGAACAACTACATTTTGTATCCAGTACGACTTACTGAATAGGAAAAAAATAAAATGGATGTAAGTTTTTGCTTATTCAGATGTTCTCAAACTTTGTTTTGGCATGTTCAGAGATAGAAGGCAAGGATGGTGTTTTTGCAGTCATTCTCTCTGAAAATAGAGCATGTTTACTGTGAACAGAATGACATTGTTTGCTGATTTCTGTAATGCTGCTCTTGCTTGAGAAAGGAGCAAACATAAAAGGAGAGTGGAATTGTGTTTTGGTTCAGAGAAGTGGATTAGTGATCTGTGTAAATATGATGCAGTGTTTGCTTAAAGGATTTCTGATCTATAAACACACGAGGCTAAATCCTGGTCCTGTTGAAGGCAATGGCATAATTCTCCCTTGACTTTAGTAGAACCAAAAATTGCCAGGGCACATTTCAATACCATAAAATTTCTCACTCCAAGGGAAAACTTGTCCGGAATGATCATTTTCACAACTCAACTCTTCTATATCCCAAAATCACTGATGTGAAGAACGTCTGTGAGCTCTCCATGAAAGGACTATATAGACCTTTCCACTGAAGACACAAATAACCCAAGCCTGAATCCACAATATTTATTCTCAGTATTTACTGAGTAGATTACTATCACCCTACCAATAACAGATGCACAGCTTTTCTGATTTTTTTTTTCCTAAACAGAATCAGCTGGTGACATATATTAACTTTTTTAAAGACCAGGCAGAAAAATTATAGCTTCCACTGAAACACATTTATTTGCTATTTATTAGCTTACTTTCTTATATAATTTTCTACTTGTAAAGAAAGAAAGAGAGAAACAAAGTAACACACAAAAAGAGTCCATATTTCATAATGTGAGAGGTCCATTCTTGACCACCTTCTTTAACTATGATTAACATAAAATGATTCTCATTGGCAAATTTTGTCCTACCATGGCATTCTTAGAACATTTTTGTTTTCCAAATGCCTTTTTATTCCTATTCAGTGGTTTGTTTTTTAGTTAATCAGTCCTGCTGTGTCAGTCGTGGCTTTACTTATCTGGTGACTACTAGCATTCCTTTTGAATCTTTTGTGATGGACTTTCACAAAAGGTTTCTTCAAGCCCAGAAAAATGTCATCTTGTTCTCCTTTATATCTGTTATCTGCCAGCCTGTTCTCAAGTGCAGCAGCACAGTGCACAGTCATGTCACTCACTGTGTTCTATAACGTTGGCTTGCAAGCCCTTAACGTATGTTTTGCCACACCATATGCATGAGGTCCATGAATCCTGTGAGGAGACAGAAGTTAGTACACTTCATGGACCTAGAGCAACACAGCAGTCCAGATTCATTACGTTTAGGTTAATAAAAGTAAATAGTCATTATTTATATACATTGCTGGCTATTTAGGTTTTCTGACTATTGGTGAAGTCAAGTCTTCAGTAAAAACTATATTCTACAACTACTGGAGAATTAATTGCAGTTCTAGGAAAATACAGTGTAGTATATTTTAGTAAACAGTTACTCAGAATCCTGACTCATCATAATCAGGCATGGTCATTCATAAAGTTACCACCTATTTCCACAAAGTAAACCATGCAAATTCTCAAAAATTTTAGCATTAATATGTAGGAAGAACAATAAAGTCATTTATCTGCATTATCTGCATTTTAAAAATTCAGTTGTCACATGTAATAGGCCTCTAGATTAAAATTATAACAGGTTACATACCCCAAAAATATAATAACGGACAGAGACAAGAACAGACTACAAAACTAATTGCTGTTCCAATCATATATTGCCAACAGTCAAAGAGGCATGATCTCGTTTGTTATCCTGGACTTTGCTGAAGGCCTCAGGCCCTTGCTTAGGGTTATCGTCCACATCTTGAATTCATGAATGCTACATCAGGAAAGCATATAAAACTAAAGCATATCTCCAGTGAGTTTAGATTTGGAGAGAAAAAAGTGGAGAGTGTTAGGCTAATATTACGAAAGTGTTCCACAAAATGAAATTGCAATATATAGAATTGTGCAATTTAAATACATTAGTTACAACATTAGTTGTATGAAATTCAGATTAGTTACATCATTAATTTTATGAAATTCATCCGTATTGTGTGAGGAAAAGAATCATTCCAAAATTACTCCACCAGGCAGGTCCAGGTAGGCAATGGAATTCTGATATCGACATGCAAATATCTCAGGAATTTTTTTGGCCAACACTAGCTGAAACCTTAGAGAAAATGTCCTAGCAGACATTTTTATACATAGCTTAAGAGACAATGATTCAACATTCACTTACTTGTGTGTGTCACCAAGTCTTGTATAAGTTCAGGCATGTAGATGTTTAGAAGTATTTAGAAGCAATCTAGAATATATGTTATGAAGCACCAAGGAGAGTTAACTTCAGAAGAGGAGGGAGAATGGAAGGGGAAAGAAGTGCAGCATTATGCACGCGAGAACTGTTTCACAGGGAATACTGATTACAGAAAAAGCATTTTAGGCTCACTGACCATAAAGAGCAGTCAGAAAAAGCAGCTACTCACAGATGAAAAAGGGATATAAAAATCAAGTGCCTACAATGGGTACCCAAGGTATCCATTCCTAAAATGGGAGCCCTGGGCACCCAAGCAAACCTGGGAGCACAAGGAATAGAAGGATAAGGCTTGTGGCAAATTTTAGACATTAGAATTGTTCATTCAATTCAGTGTGTTAAGAAGCAGAAAGCAAAGGTGGTGCGAGTGACACCAGTACCTAAATACCGGTGGGAGGTGAAGGCAGCCATGGGGGCAGAGCAGGTCCTGGGAAAACAACAGCAGGACCTTGTGAGGCTGAACCCTTAGCAGCAGTTGCCTTAAACATCCTTGACCCAGATCTTTCTTTCTCTCTCTCTTTCAAGCTGTGTTTCATTGCTCAACATCTTTGCGAGGTACAGGTGATGATTAATGCTACTTTGAGCAGAGATATTTGGCATATACGCCCCACGTGGGACCCGCAGAAGCGTTTAGCACTGCACAGTCACTGTGGCCATGTGGGACATGTGCACCATGGACCCCCGGGACCAGAAGGGTCGCTGTATCTGCCGGCACAGCCTGGCTCAGGGGAGAGCAGATGCTCAGGTTTTAACTTCACCCTGTCCCTTCTCAGCTCCAGGGAATAAAGAGAGAAGAGTCTAGGTACTCCCTAGAGACATGGATTAACCTCCTGTCTGGATTCATGGAGGCCACACAGTAGTAAAATAGCTCTTCCTCCATACCTTTACCTAACTTTAACTAACTTTGGTAAGAACAGAAAGCAAGTGTTTCTAGACTCCAGCAAGTTAAAAGGCTGAAGAAAAACATTGGAAATGTCCAAGTGTCCTGTCATATCTCTTAGCAAAAAAAAATAAACAAGGCATATTTAAAAATCTTTCCATTTCTCAAAGAATGAGAAAGAATGGGAATGCTTTTCGAAAACAGGATAAAAATTTGGTTTGTGAAAGCATTACTATATGAAAGTATGTGCTTCTGGTGCTTTTGACAAAAAGACCTTCCTGGATATCTTTAGTTTAACAAGCGAAATCGTGAGCATTAGCATGAGGGATAGGTTTGTGTTAAAAGATAAAAAACCTGTTCACAAAAAATTACAAGAGCTAAAAACCCCTTTTACTATAAATAGTTTAATGCTGCAGAATTTTCTTGCCATCAAAAAAAGATTTGCAAAGCTTAGTGTGACAACACCATCCAGAGTTTAAATTCACACAGATGAAATCAAACAGCACTAAAAAATGGCTGAGCATGGTGATAAAGTGACTGTAAGGCAGGCTGGCAGAAAAGCACTTTCCTAAAAATGAGGAAAATGCCCTAGGTGCAAACACACTAAGCAGATTATTTGCAACAATACATTCCAGGCATATAAATAAAATTCCTCTGTCATACCTTTTGCTGCCAAATTAGTACAGCAACTACACAATCACTGATCTTTATTTTTCTTTGCAAACCATAACTTACTACCATCACTGATGGTAAAAAAAAAAAAGTAAGCTATGCTTTTTTGTCCTTTGTGAGACTGCTTTCTCATGCTAAATAAAAACTACCAGTTTATACATGAGGTTAACTGTATGCCTCTGTGGTACCAACATCCAGCAAGCTACTAACAGTCAGATTGCACTCCTCCTCAGAAGTATAGGAATATTATGACTTGCTGCTTGGTTCCAGCTGTGTGTCAGATCATGCTTTTAACTTACTTTCTACAGATTCCAGGGAGAGAAGGATTGGATACAGCTCCCTGTGTGGAAGTCTTCCGTTATAAATCAGCCATGATATCTCAGCCCCTGAGTCCATCCTAATGTTTTTGTTTGCAAAGTATGTCTCTTGACTTGCAGCTTATAAGACACTTCTATATTCCAGAGCCAAAATCAATATGGTGTTGCTGCATTTTACTATAGCTACCTAATTAACCACTGCACTGATTTCAATGGGGTCATGCTAGTGTGGAGCTGCCACATTCAGAAATGTTACATGAATTTTTCAGTGTGCATTGCAGCGATATATACTTCTAGCACACATTATTTTTCTCACATTGCACAGAAAAAAAAAAAGCTATAATAAAGTATAGCATTAAAGTCTTCAAACAGACCTCCTCTGATGTTGTTTCCAACAAAACAGCAGCCATATAAACAGGAAGAAATCCTAAAATTGAGGTTACCACTAAGAAAAAAAAAGGCACCTTTGGGTTAATATCCACCACTACTGATTTTTTTAATCTTAACTATGAGGAATATTGTGCATGTCCCCACATTTTCTGCAGATGGCTAAATGCTTTTGCTCAGTAATCCTGGTTTTATGTGATTTCATAAACACCAGAAGAGTTGTTTACTTATTTCTTATTTAATTACTGATTGCTTATTACACTTGCAAGTTAGTTTAAGAGATAATAACATCATATTAACATAGACAGGTTCCTTAAAGTCTCAGAGGTGATGGCAGAGAAGCTCCAGTTACCCAAGTCACATGTAGAAGAGTTCTTACATTCAGTTATTTTACCCTGACACACACCGTTTCTTCCAGCGCAAAACCTGACCACAGCCATACCACTATACTTTCTATAACGTTTCTGAAACTGTAGCTCGTAAGAACTGACACACCCTCCCAAATGTCACCACTTTTATATTGTCGAAGTTAAGCAGAGGTCATGCCCTAGACAGCATTTCCCTGCAAGTGGTTTGACTTCTGTCATCCTTAGATTTCCTGTGCATCCTCACAATTTGTTTTATCCTTCCATACATTTCCTGCATTCAAAACACAAAGTTGTCTTGTAGCGATTTGCGGTAAGTCCGCCTAACTCAACAGTCTTCAGACATTAAAGCTAGACAGGTGAACCTCTGCTGCTTGTTTCTTCCCCAGGGACAAAGACAAACCGCAAAATACTTTTGATGGCAATCATGCGGACGTACTTCCTCATAAAAAACTATGTTTCTCCTAATGTCAGATGATTAATGCACTACAATACATCAGTTCAGGAGAAGTTAAACCACACAGACATGTAGGAACAATCATTTCTTCTGCTCTTAGCAAGACCTGGAGGACTGAGTTTGGGTAGCATGTGTGGAAAGTGTAGAGTTTACCTGGAATGACAAATGGTTAGTTCAGCCTTGGCATCCAGACAGTGACGTTGATCTGCCAAGTCACCGGTGCTTCTCACAGTCCAGAGTTCCTTTACATTCACAGATGCTCTCCTGTGTAATCCGCGGGGAAGGGCTGCTGCCCACACCCCAGTCACATATAGCAAATACGAAATTTTATCTGCTTGGTACTTCCAAGTTAAAAAATTGAAGTATAATAAGAGCAGGGTTTAAAAAATGAAACAGCAGAGTAGATTAGTACTTCATCCACAGAAAAAGAATAAAACAGAAAATAGTTTTACTAAAAAAAAAAAAAAGTGGTAATAATATTTCAGGGATGGAACCGAAATCGTATTGGGTAAGACATAAAATTGATACAACTGACGAGACCCTTCGTGTCGCTACTACGTGTCAGTGTTCCTCACCTATCCTGAGCTGCAAGGGAAGGGAGGGGGCTCGTGTTCTCTGGGAAGCACTCTGCAAAGTGCCCTGAGACCCCCCAGCTGCCACAGCTGGGCAGGGAGGTCACACGGGTCAGCAGCGTGTACTCCCAAAGGGCGTCTTGTGACTGCAATGCAGCGGAGAGCGCAGTTAGGGTTATATATCCCTGTTAGGGTGATTATTTCCGTTTCTACGTAAGAGAGGGACCTTAAGGGTTATTTCTGATTTTCATCTAATTGCTGTTCAAAACGAAATGCATTAACACAACTTCTAGTTTTCCTCGTACCCGGGTCCTCCAGCCTCACACGGGATGCTACGACCCAGAGGCTGGAGGCACGCTCACCCCGCTGCGAGCTGGGTGCTCCCAGCTGGCGACGCGCCCAGCGGCACCGGCTGCCCTGGGGAGCCTTCGTCCCGCCTCGCGGCCGCAAAGCTGGTAGCCGGGGTACTCCAGCGGGGCGGGGAAAAACGCGATCCAGCTCTCTCGCATAGACCAGGGGACAGGGCAAAGGTTTGCCTCTGCTCAGTGGTCTTGAAAGACACAGAGTATCAGGTTTACAATCATATTTTTAAAGAAAATAACAAAATAGCCTTGTTCAGTACATTCAAGGCAAATTTGCAGATGACCGACTTCAAGCAAGCTTCTGAGCCGTAATTGCCGAGGCCGGGGAGGCAGCTCCCCTGCAGCCCCGAATCCGTCTCCAGAGACAGGGAGGTACCAGTGCAGCCTGGTGGTCAGCCCTCCTGAGCGCTAGCCCTCTGCAGCGGCTCCTTGCTTAGTGTACAGAGTTAGGCAAATTATGCTTCTGAGAACCGAATTTTCATTACAGGACATATGCAGGGCCCTTGTGTTTGAGACTGGGTGCTGAATTCTGGCCCAGCCCTTTTTGCTTTGTGCTTTAAAGGTAAGTTGTGCATCACCTCACTGTGAGAATCTGTCATGTCTTGTTTCTGGTTCTCAAGTGCCTACAAAGCATTTCCTTGTTTTACATTACATGGTTTTCTTATTTTATATTTCATGTTGGAATTTGCAATTTTTTTCTCGCAAGACTTTTAGTACTCGGTTTCTTTTCCTGGGAAAATTAACACAGAAGACTACTCCCCTGGGGAAAAAAATCCTACAGAGTATGTCCTCTTAGAGGCAATTTCATTTGTGACAATCACCAGACCCTCTGTAAAATTTCATCTGTCTCTACACTCTCCGGGTAATGTAAATGTGATGACATCTTCTCAGCACATTACACCCTCAACTTCTCCTTAATTTAAAGGTTCTGGCTATCTTATGAAGAGCAATGATCTATATCTAAATTTTTGTTCTGCTTAAACTCAACTTCTGTACGTAAGTCCTCCTGCATATTTCATGGTGAGGTATAGAGGTCTGGTAAGGAGATTTACAGTCCTGACACACACATTTGTTGAGGAATAATTATATGAGCTGGAATCCACTTCTGGCTACACAGCTCCTTGTTTTCAGTTGAGCACTGTTTCCAGTATGTACTTAATGCACCACTCTGTTTCTTATCCACGTTCTCTCCAACACTCAGGCAGAGCCTAACTTCTTCAAAATGCAAAGAGCTTAACTGCGGCTCATTCTTTACCTTGCTACCTGGCATACAAGATCTCCTTACTTGGTCAGACAAAAAGCAAGCTTCTGTTTATTTTCCATTCCCGTCAAATATACTCAAAATGCTATTTTGGTGTAGGTATTGAATACAGCTTGTGAGGGTGGGTAGTGGTAAGTAGATCTTGCTGTAGATGCAAATTAACACATCCCTACATTTCCCTACAGGTAGAAAAGAGGAGTTAAAATAAGGAACCATCTAGGGCAAACTTTGAATTCTCTTATCTATATTCTTGTTTGCAGTCAATCACCAGAGGCTTGCCCTTCTTACCGGTGCTGCAGCTGTGCTCACAGAAAGATCAAAGCCCATTACAGTACCCATGCCCCTCTCACCCAAAAGGCTGCAGGATGCTGATCAGCAGCAAACACACCAAACACACCTTGTGCCCCCAAGCCTGCCCAACCTCAGTATCTTCCACTGATTCTCGTCGTCTCTGAGGAAACTCCGGGTTCTGTAAGATGTACTACTTATGATCTGTTTTCCTTGTTATTTTCATTCAATGACAACAATTTGCTTGTTATTTGATGAATGCTGAGTGAAAGCATATCGTAGACTGTGGATGAGCTGGGGTTATTGTCTGAATAGTAGGAGCTTATGATTGATATTCATGCTGTGTAATTAATCTCCTAAATCACATGTTTCTTTTCCCCATCAGATGATTATTAAACCTACATAGAGCTTTCAAAATGGTTTTGCAAAATCTTCCTGTGTGCATGCGTGTCTGAGTGAATATCTGTGTGCAGCTTATTCACGTCACAAATATTCACATCTCTTTTCGTAAACAAAATAAATATCTTCTCAGAGATTTTGAATTAATATATCAGAATACATTTTTTTCAATGTTTTCCCAACTTCAATTTAGATGGACACTGGAACTGGCAAGATGACTAATGCAGGATAACTATTTCTATATTTTCATTCTGCAAAGGTCTTCATAGTGAAACACGTATACAAATATGCACATAGCTGCACTAAGTAATTTATTAGAAATTCATCCCTGACATCCAGTTCCCCGTCTTCCTTATCTCTTTACAAGCCTTCCATATTATACCTGTTGTTTATTAGAGCAAATTTAATATGGATTGAATGAGCAGTTTACCAGTAAACAGGAAACTATAAACATATTGCTGTAAAATGGGAATTGTCTATTGATAAATCAAAGCATTATGCATCTGACCACATCCCAAGAGAACCACTGAAGCAAGCTGCCTCAGCTAATTCAGTGAATTAGTGATGTTTATTGGTTTGCAAAAGCTATCCAAAAAAAGAATACCCAGCATTTTTTCTCTTTTTTGTAATCCTTCCCTGTTTCAGCACATTTAAAAAAGAACACAGGGAAAAACCTTTCTCATATTTTAAACTCTGTTCCTCTCTTTCACTGTTTATTTGTGCCCATAGATATAGGGTATATATATAGTAAAGATTCTATCTGAATTCCCTTTTAGGTGAAATGCATCCTGCCCCTTTTCCCCAGTTCCCAAGTTTTGGCATTCAGTCCCAGAGGTGTCAGAAGTTAAAATGAAACCTCTGAGGCTCCAATCTTCTATTAAGCAGGTACCTTTTAAGACCAATAGAGGGAGATCTAGTCCTCTTAATTAAGTCCAATCTTAGTGGTTTCCTAGAGACTACTGGAACATCTATTTCCCCCTCTTCCCTCTCAAGGATACATTTTAGTGCCCCTGACCTCCAAATGAAAATAAAAAGTCCCGTACTGCTCACTTGGCTTTTGCCTACTGGGCTCTGAGCTTTATGTGGGCAGAATAGGACTCTCTCCCACAACCTAAAAGAGGACCCTGATTTGCAGACAGCCGCTAAGGCCAAAAACTTGAAATGGTCATTGTTGCTTCTTCCCACCCTGGACATCGCTTCCTGCCTCCCAGCACAAGAACTGAGTATTCACAGGCAAGTAAGGTGGTCAGGGAGGTTTCAGAGTAAACGGGAAGGTGCTTAGCAAATTCAGGATCCTATAGGGTTAGACAGCCAAGGTAACTATTTTGGGATCTATGTTGCAGTGTAGAGTCTTTCTGATCTTGTCTCATTAGGCAGGGGAAAAACCCCAAAACCTTTTAATGTTAACTCCTACTATTGAGTGATCCTCCTGTCCCTCAAACACTTCAGTCCTACACAGGATGTTACTACCATAAGGTCCTCTGTAGAAATATCACTGAATATAATAAAAACCTTAAAAACTCATGCCTGTGGAAGAGTAACTAAAATAAATAAACACCTGACAATGAACTTGCTACATGCTTATGCTGCCGTCAGTAACACTTGTCCTGCAGGTGATGTCAAAAACTTGTTGGTCGCACAGCATTTCTCCCTTTCCATAACACTTCTGCTGGAAACTCTTTGCCAGTAGTGGCTATAAGGTCCACATTCATACTAATACAAGTTTCATCATTGGTGCTACCTATTTTGGCAAGTCAAAAACATTTCTTACTCTGTTCGCAGGGAGATACTTGGGTTTTGTTCCTGCCCGTGTATTCATTGCTGCTGATACAAGAAGAGGTCTTCTTTGAGCTGGCCCTGGAGGAGAACTCAGTAAAGAGGAGTAAGAGGCTATGATCCAGTTGTAAATACTAAAATACACTTTAGATGGTATGATACGCTTCAGCTGGGGTCCAAGGGAGCAAAACCTCAAAGCTGGTAGGTCAGTTCATCAAGCAGCACAAGTGGTCAACTAAGCAACAGGGCTGAGGTATAGGCCCTGTTATGTAGCAAAGTCACGGAGAGACTCAAGGCTGATCAAGATTTCCATCTCTCTGACATAATTTCTCTATGTAGCTTTTCCCTCTCCTCCTCTCTCTCCTCTTTCCCCCTCCCTTACTGCTGTTATCTTTGTTTAAAGTGCTTAGCTCTGTATTGGCTACGCTTTTGTCACATATTCAGCACTTCAAAGTGCTTCTGCAGTAGCAAAGAAAGTGCTCAATTCCAAGTGCAGATGGGAAGAAGAAAGGGAAGACGAGTTTATAAGGAATTGATTATACTTAACTTTATACAGGCATCTAATGCTGGACAGAGAGAGAGTTGTGCTCTACAAAAAAATATAATATAATATAAAAAAATAAACAGACCAATTTTAGGCAAGAATTAATAGAACAGGTCCAGCTCTCAAACGTAATAAAGATTCCTATTTCTTCTCTTTCTCTCATGGATACAGCCAGCCTCAAAATGCGAATAAAAGGCCCTTTATTGCCCACTGGTGGTGGTATTCAGACATGTCAGCTAGCAGTCGAAAATCAGTATTTTCTAGGTTGCTGTTACTGAAATATCTCAATGAAATGAGGTAAGAATGATGCTACTGAGCAACTTGGGCTCAGGCTCAGGCTAATGTCACACAATTCATAGCTATGATTTTTTAATAGTGAATCAGTTGTCTTACTGTGTTTGCAGAGCCATGCATGGCAGGAATATGATCTCCAGAGACCACAAGGTCCATTACTCTAATAGGAACAAGCAGGAAGAAAATACAGACATTAAACATAGATCTAGCTTCTGGAAAAAAATACTGCATTTGTCTATGTTTCAGCTCCTGAAACAACATATATTAATACAATCTCGGGACAAAAACATCTCTATATGCAGATTCCCCACCTGCCAATATCAAAGAGAGGTTATAGGGATCTCGCTTCTTCACAATCATCCATATTTTCTGCATATACATATCTCATAATCTGTTTATAGCATACGTAGTTCTGGTAAATTCCTGAAAGTAATCTATTTTTAAAGCTTCAGGAACTTTGTAATTCTACATACCAGAGGTACAGATTATATTCAAGTACAGATTAAACCTTTGCATCACTGTATTTATTACAGCTATGTTCAGAAACCAATTTCTCTTCTGTAACCATAGTCTTACCAAAAATAAATTAAGATTATGAAGAGGCTACAGATTCAGCAGTCAGAAACACCAAGCAGCGAAACTACCTGATAAATCCATTGCTTATAGGATTTACATAATGTAATACAAAATGAGTTTCATTGTTTTACCAGTCAGCATTGTAATATGATAATTTATCAGATGTTTTTACAAGTTTTGTTTATTTGACTTTCAGTAAGGTTCAATCTACTAGGTGATTTAGGAGCTATTAAAAATATGAAATTATATTTACTGCTGAAACTTTGAGTTTGTATGTTAATACTCAAATATTTGAAATCTGGACTGTGTGCTTTTTGGCTCATATAGTTGTTTGCTGAAGAGTTATGATATATGCAAACAAAATTTTTTATATGTATATATAAGATTAAGTTCTGGAGAATTAATAAATCTAAATTAATTATTATATTAATCTTTTCTTTCAAAAAACACTTTTTTGTTAAAAGAAAATTACTTCAGTTAGAAAATAAAAATCAGTCATCCTCTTTAGCAATCATCATATTGAATAATTATCAGTTTTTAGTATTAGTTCTTTCTCTGAACATTTAATATTGTCTGCTTCTGAAATAAAATAATGAACTGTCATTTATCAACCCTTCGCATTCACAGTTCTGTGACACCACAGTAGGGGTTCCATTTCATTTTTAACATATTTTTTAAATGTCAGGTACTGTAATCTTGAAATGTAACCTACCCATTTAAAATAATGGGTCTCTCCAATTTTTAATCAATACCAATAAATCATCTGAAAAATCCTGTTAGGAATTATGGAGTGCAATTTCCGTGCACTGAAATTATGGGGCACGTGATCAGAGTTCTGCACATGACGGGCTTTCAGAAATAGCCCTCAAGGAGAGGAATTTCAGCACTACTCAGAAAAGCCCCTTCTAACCAAGAAAAATGGCAGTTCTTTTCTTGCAAGGCTTAACAACAGTATTATGTTCCAAGAGCTGATCGTTCAAGTGCAGACAATTGAAACAGAGAGCTTTAGAGTGGGAAGGCTAAGGCAGAATAAGGCCTGTAAAGCGAAGGTGAACAGCTGAGTAGGGAACTCCAGGGCCAGCAATAGAGTATCCTATTTTTCTCCTGGCCGTGGTCCACTTCAGAATACTAGTGAACAAGCCGTGTTGCCATCGCATAACCCTTTGCTTTGCTTCTCTTGGAGTGGGCCAGAGAGGCATGGGGGGAGAAAGTGCCTCTGCTCTGCTCACCTTCTCCAGTCACCCTTTTTACAGATTTTCAGGGAAGAATCAGTGGGAAACAAGATCCTTCCCCTGAACCTTTGTAGTAACAGGAAACCGCTGCTGGCCGGTCTCCCTCTTTGCTCCCTTCCTCACATGCCTTCTGCCGGGGCAGCCTGGCCGAAGGCACCAGCAGAGCACATCAGCGGAGCGTGCCAAGCGTGACGGGAACGCTGATTTACATCTAACTCCATAACAGCATGTGAAAAAAGTGACCTGGACTGCCACAAAGACGACCTGTAAACCGAACCCTGCAAAACTAGCCACTTACCACTTTCTCATAAGATTTGTCAGCGGAGGGGTTTTGTCCAGCCAGCCTTCCACACAAGCTTTGCCCACCTGCAGTTTTCCAATAGTCTGGGCTTTTCTTTACTCAGCAAGAAGTGCGAGTAGTGAGCTCCCCAGTTACAAAATGATTTAACAGTTCTCTAATTATCAGCTTGCTTCCAATCCCATATGACTAGAAAGAATGTAGCACTCTCCCAGTATCATTTATTTTAGTGGCACTCTCTGAGTGTACAGCAATAAGAAATCTTTGCTGTTAAAGAAAGCATTTTTCAGCATTTAATATTAATATTCACCATATAATTCTACCATAGTCCGCTACAGTCAATACTCACGTTCTCAAATTCTGTACCCCAGGTTGCTCTCTGTGTGTGGGATTTTTAATATAGGTATTATGCATAATTAGAACTGATAAATAAGAATTGGCAATTAGAGGAACCTTAAGCAATTTTTCACCCTATCTGAACAAAATGACTAAACTGCAAGTGACAAGCTTGTAAATTAAAAATATGAAAATATAAAAACTTTATTACAAGTGTGTCATTTGTGAATCATTTAAGTGGCATATAATTAGATATGCAGTCACTTTATTATGGTTTATTTGTTCCTGGCTCATAAAGACTTTTTATCATGAAAAGCTCCCTGACTGTGACATTTACTGAAGAGTGGCCATGAAAGGAAGTGTTGAAACTTCACCACTAAAGACTTGTAAAACTACTTGAGAGAAATTACATAAACAAACTACCCTAGAAGATGCTTGCAGGAGTTACATCTGGAAGTGGTACAAACAATTAATTTCTGAAAACAAGCTTTCTGTCATTGGAAAGGAAGTCTTCCTTTCATTCTTTTTGTTTTAGTTCATTACACAAATAATTTAACTTTTCCTTGGAAATGAAAGAGAACTGGGCTTGGCCAGTACAGTAATTACTAATTGTATTGGGTTGACATGGCGAGGTTTTTGTAGTGGGGGGCTGCAAGGGTGGCCCCTGGGAAAAGAGACCAGGAACTGCCCCCATGTTGGAGACAACTAGTTCCAGCCAGCTCCAAAATGGACCCGCTGCTGGCCAAAGCTGAGTCCATCAGTGATGCTGGTGGCACATCTGTGATAACATATTTAAGAAAGTGTAAAAAACACTGCATAGCAGCTGTGAGGGGGAAGTATGAGAAAATGTGAGAGAAACAACCCTGCAGAAACCCCAGTCAGTGAAGAAGGAAGCGGAGGAGATGCTCCAGGCACTGGAGCAGATTCCCCTGTAGCCCAGGGAGACCATGGTGAGATAGGTCATCTCCCTGCAGCTCATGGAGGACGACGATGGAGTAGACAACCACACTGCAGCCTGTGGAGGATGACATGTCAGAGCAGGCGGATGGGCCTTGAAGGAAGCTGCAGCCTGTGGAGAGAAGCCCACACAGAAGAAGGTTTTCTGGCTGGAACCGTGGCCCATGGGCGGGACCCATGCTGGAGCAGTCTGTTCCTGAAGAACTGTACCCTGTGGGAGGGACCCAGCTCCGGAGCAGGGGAAGAGTGTAAGGAGGAAGCAGAAGCTGCGGCAAGGTGTTATGAACGGCCCACTACCTCCCTTCCCCACCGCTCATGTGCCGCTTTGTGGGTAAGAGGTAGAAGAGTAGGGAATGAGGGATTGAAGTTGAGCCTGGGAAGGCAGGGGGAAACTTTTTAGCTTTGCTTTGTTTCTCACTACCATACTCTATTTTTAATTGTCAATAAAATAAATTAGTCTTCTGCAAGTCAAGTGTTTCTCCTGTGACAGTTGTTGGTGAGCGATCTCCCTGTCCTTATCTCAACCCATAAGCTTTTTCATTGCATTCCTGAGGAGGAGGATTGAGATAATGGCTTGGTGGGCAGCCAAGGTTAGCCCATTACAACAATGTAAACTTTAGGCATATTAATCTCTCGTTTGAGACTTGGGGATGAACTCACCGACCTCTTCTGATCTTTTTCAGTTCAGTGTCGTTCAATACACGGAATGAAACTGGCACTGCCTAAGATGAACTGAGTGCTCTTCAGATCAGAAGCCAGCAGAAACCCAGGCAGAACTGTAGGTGTATGAAACACGTAGACTCTAGTTTTAGCTGTTGTTTCCAGCTTCCCTCCTTTCTTTTTCCTCTGCCCTCTCTGATGCCTTCCTCCGCACTTTCCTCTCCACCCTCCAACCCATCTCCAGGATAGAGGCACTCCTGTGTCCCATCTCTGTCCCTGCCACCTCCCTTCTGTCTCCAAGTGCAGAAGAAACTCTTGGTTGTTCAGGCACAAGAAGGAAAATGCAGTAGGACAAATGAAAGCTCCATGAGGGCCAAGTTCAAGATGAGCCTTGCTAAGTGAGTCTTCTTGAGCTTCTCTCCAGATCTGTTTGTGATGAACAAATGCAGAAACCCAGTAGAAATCACAGGAGCTTCACCATACTGTGCAGATATACTGAGCTAGAACCACAAGATAATTAAAAGCTATTATTAAAGACACTCATATAAAACAGCATAGCATTATAGAAACAACATTATAGGAAATGCCATCTCAGGTTATATCAGTAGTGTCTCTCACACACAGATCTGCCCACAGTCTGTCTTTTTTCTTTTTTTCTGAGCAAATGAGGTGCCCTTTAATGCTTCAGTGAAATACCATACCTAAACTTTTGTTTCTAACCAGTGCAACTGACTTGTTCTGAATGATGAAGAAATAAATTTAATTTGCATTTAAAATTCTTCTCAAAGCAACTATGGATTTAAACATATACCAATTTTCTACACAAACCAGTCCTAGATTTCACAGTCTTGTTTCACAGGAAAACGTTTACTAACTTCTGTTTGTCTTCTCCTCCCCCGCAGTATTCTTGCAACTCAGGGACCTCAGATCCTACCAAGCTCTGCTTCCAGCATTGGCCACTGATACTGTTCTGAACAATTGTACATTACAGCAGTCCCTGGTGTGCTGTAAATTAAACCAGTTTCCAGAATTGCAAACAGAGTTTCCACACTGAATAGAACAGATTGTTGTGCACAGTCATCTTTGATTACTTCAGGCTGTTGTACAACTCCTCTGTGCTTATGGATGTATAGTAAACTATTCTTAAGTCATCATTCTTCCAGTAAATCCATAATACACGGTCCACACTCCACATGACTGTATGCGTATTTCATATCAGTCCTGATGAACCTTAACAGCTGTAATTTCACCATTTAGTAAGGAAATAGCTGCAAAGCACTAAGTAATGACTCGATGTAAGTTGTCAATAACATCTGCAATGCCATCAATCTGAGCAGTTAAATTGGGAATGCTTTCCTCACAGCCTTGCCATACCCGCACTTAGGTGACCCGCGGTTAGGTGACAAAGGCTCTGAGAGGTGTAAAATGAAAGCAAAGCATACTGTAATATAGTGATGTGTGTGTGACATAGAAAATAGTGAAGAATCGTGTCAGCTAGTGACAGAATTAAATGCATCCAGAAACATCATGCTTCTGTTCATCTTTTAAAAAATGTAGTGGCTGTGCTAACGGGCACATGAGTCATGCTATGAACTCAAGGAAATGAGGGGGGGGAAAAGTGACATGTACCCTCATTCCTGCCAGTGAAGAAATAAGAACTTAAGGTTATGAAAATTCTTATGAGGCCTCTCCTTGCAACTTCAGCCTTGCATGACCAAAATCACTAGGGCTGGTTTTCCCTAAAACACACATGTGAAAAAGCAAACCCTTCCAACTAATTTCACTACATGCATGTGTCTCCTGATGCGCCTACATTTTTCTTGCATTATTTCAACATTCAATTGCATCTTTTCTGCCTTAGCTATAGTGATTTGCCATTTCATGGATAATATGCTTTCAGCTTTCTCCAGCAGTTTGTTGGGGATTTTTTTTGTGGTTTTTGTTTTTTTTTTTTTTTTAATAATCGTGCACTCTGGAACAACAGAATAGCTTGCCTGTGTTTTTTTAAAGTATACTGCAGCATTATCTTCTATGGTTCTATGATGTTTGTTTTCCTACACACTTTATATAACTGCAATATTCTATTGCTATTTACAATGTATTTCAAATTAGTAACAGTTGCTATATTAAAGTATATGTTTGGTTCCTTTTATGTGTCCAGGATGAAAAGTAAAATTGGATTGAAATCTGATCCCAGATTCTTAATATTGCCTCCAATCTGAATCGTTCTTTGGTTTTTTTTGTATTCTTCAGTTACTTTTTACTCTCACTGATAACTGCAATTAATTTTCAAAGTGAGATATTAAATAAGGTGTACTAACAAACAGTACCACCAAAGTCTTTGGAGTGCTGAAAATAAATGGAGGGGCTTTTTTATTTAGGTGCATAATAACATTTAAAAAAAATGAAGTGAGGGGCAGAAAGTTCAGAACTGGGTATTGAAGTGATTGATTTGCAGCCCAGAATCCTTTCTTGGGACTTGAATTCTTCCTTTTAGAAATGCAAACTAGGTCAAATAGGTCACTTTTTCCTTTCCTTAGAGTACTATGCTGGTGGTTTGCTGTATACTAATACATAAGAACTCAGAGAAATCACTTTAAAAGCATGAGATTTTGAATCAGTTCACTCCTCAGCTTTGTGGGTTTTGAACTGACTTCTTCCATCTCCCAGAGGAGATCCTGTTCAACAAGCTATGGGTACTGCTGTGGTTTCACTCCAGCCGGCAGCTCAGCCCCACACAGCTGCTTGGTCACTCCCCCACAGTGGGATGGGGAAGAGAATCGGAAGGGTAAAAGTGAGGAAACTCGTGGTTTGAGATAAAGACAGTTTAATAGGTCAAGCAAAAGCCACGCACACAAGCAAAGCAAAACAAGGAATTCATTCACCACTCCCCATGGGCAGGCAGGTGTTCAGCCATCTCCAGGAGAGCAGGGCTCCATCATGCGTAACGGTTTCTTGGGAAGACAAAACGCCATAACTCTGAACTTCCCACCCCTTCCTTCTTCTTCCCCCAGCTTTATACACTGAGCATGACATCATGTGGTATGGAATATCCCTTTGGCCAGCCTGGGTCAGCTGTCCTGGCTGTGTCCCCTCCCAGCTCCTCGGGCACCCCCAGCCTTCTTGCCAGCAGGACAGAGCACGAGAAGCTGGACAATCCTTGACTGCTCAGCAACAACTGAAAAGATCAGTACATTATCAACTTTATTTTAATCCCCAATCCAAAACATAGCCTCATACTAGCTTCTGTGAAGAAATTAACTCTATTCCAGTTGAAATCAGGACATAATATATGTCCTTCTTGTTCTGCAAGGAAAGAAAGGAAAAGTTAGTTTAAGGTCAATTATTACAGTGAATCCTACATTCTGCTCTTGGTATATTCTGTGCATTTTATTAAGATTATTTCATGTAGAATACATAAGAAAGACTCTGTCATACAGAAGAGCAGAAAAAGTATTAAAAAAAAAAAAAGAAAGAAGAAAAAAATCTACAGAAAGCCTGGCGGTTATGATGACTGCCTTAGCCAGACCCAACTTCTGAGACTGCCTACATCTGAGACCAAAACCTCTAATCTCTTCAATCCTCCAGCTGGGAGTCCGGACAAAGTGGATTTTAGCTGCTAAATTTAGTTCTCCTAAACTCTCCTTTATAAGTCAGTGTTATGTATGCTTATTTAGGGGAGAGGAGAAAATGAAGGGTGCCACAGTCCTTCCAGCCAGAGGTAGTTCTGGGCTTGTGCCTATATGATTTGCAGGCACCTGAGAGCTGACCATGCACACTTAGCACCTACAAACAGCTGAGAATTTGCATACAGGATTAGGAGGAAGGAGCCCCACAGCCTGAGGCGTGAAATCTGTTTCTATTTAAATATCCCCAGCAATTTTTTATGGATGTTAATAGAACTTGCTCTTGTTCAGAAACCTCTGGAGCCAAAACAGTCATGGTAAACACTGTCTAAGAAAATGAAAAAAAAAAAAAGTTCTGAATTTTAGTAAAGATCTTTTTTTTTTCTTTTTTTTTTTAACTGAAATGCCATCAACAAAGCAAATTTGTTTTTCCCATGATTAAAGATTAGCACAAACATACTTCTTTTCTGTCATCTGGAGCCTTCAAGAATCAGATAAGTTTAAGTCTTCTAGTTGGTTAACTCTTATTTCCTTTACGTTTCTTACTCCTCTGTCATGAAACTTGCTGTACAAACATTTTGCCATAAGGTGTAACTGATGTATCAGCAAAAAAAAAAAAGTTTGAATTGCTGTAGTCCCTTAGGGTTCTAGGTCTGCATATCTACATTGTGTCTTCACCTGTAATGAAGCTCACACCAGTTGTTGGGTGTACGTCATTGATTCAGATAGCTAAATGCTGGGCGACCTTGCAGCCCCACTGCAAGTGGGGCACCCTAGGTGATTCCCTGATGTGTAACTCCAGGCTAGCTGCAAGGCAAATTCTCATAAAAAAGAGTCCCTCTTTTACACCAAAATCTACTTACAGTCCACTACTGAGACAGAAGAGTAGTCTTTAATCCATATTTTCTAATGTCCCTATATACATACAATGGAAAACAATCCAACACTGGGGGTAATTAGGAAAATAAAATATCCTGTGCTTTACTCTGTGACCTGTGACAAGACAAAACAAGGCTACCAAGCATATAAACCCCCTGATACTCTTCATGAAAAAGGTCTTTGTAGAGTCTCTCTGTGTACACATGGGAGTCTCCAAAGCCTGTGTTAACCACTTTCCAAAGAAAGAGTCATTACAAAGAGCAGCTCACTGAACCCCGCTGCAATACAATCTCAGTGCATATGTATTTGGTGCATTCTTCCATACAAACTATTTTCATCACTTTGTTCTACCTCTTTCACTTGTACATCTACACCTATCTATACCTTCGCTTCTGTGAAGAGAAGACACGGGTAATTTCTATGGTAAACACTGTACATGTCTTCCACCGGTCCCTCTCCCTCTCTTTCACAAACATTTCTACTTCTCATTTTATTCATGAGGTATATTATTCAACCCATGGTTGTTTCAGAATGGCACAATGAGAGAGTATATGCACTTTTTATTTGGATTATTACAAACAGACAAACAAACCTGGGCTGTATTCTGCTCTCAGTTATATTTTTTAAGCCACACTCAAGTAATGAAGAAGCAGATGAAAAAAAGGTGATACATTATGCATATTTTTCCTGCACTGTCCTCCTCATCAGTAATGGCAGGAAGATATTATATATAAGCAAACATAATATTTGATTGCTTGGTGTAGGTGTTTTAATGTCTACAAAGATTAATTTGTATTTAAATAAAAAATCCATAGCAATGCCATATAGCTGAGTTTAGGGTAATTTTGATTCATTTTGTTTCCTTTCAGACTGTAGTTATATCATCTAGTCACAGCAGACATAAAGAAACTCTACAAACACCATCAGCTTTAAAGTTATTGCTCTTATTGTCTATCACTCAAACATAAAAAGTTATGTTACAAAACCAGATCACAAGTCAATCACTTCTTGTATCTCAGAATGAAGTATAAGCTTCTGACCCTTCTAAGCTTACATAAAATGCTTTGCACTTCTGATGAAAATCCCTACTGACTTCTTATTTCACTAAGTATATATTAGTCTTCAATCAATTACTAATAAAAAATATATGGATTCCAACTTCCTAGGCAAAAGTCTAAAATCTGTTTTTTGGAAAAAAAATACAAAGTTATTCGAGGTATTAGAAGGAGTAAGTTGTAACTGAATGTAACAGTTAGAACTGCCCGCACACATTATTTTGATGACGATGATTTTCCCTTGTATAGATAATTAAAGAGACACAAATCCATTATCTGATATATGCAATGGATCAACCCCTACACAGTTTGTGGGATGACTGTACCAAGCCTTTTCATTAATCATTTTAACCTTCATTTTGCAAAGAAAAATACTAGCTTTATGCCTATTGAAAGATAAATAATTTCCAACAAATGACAGAATCTCAGTGCTAGTAGTCTAAGCCTTTTCATATACAGATAACATTTCAAAGCTACAATATTTTGTAATTTTTGTAAACTCCATATATAGTTACACTGTGATGTAGTCACACTGTGTTTCTCTCTTTCACATCCTATTTTCATTTTCTTTAAAAATGACAGCAAACAACTGACAGCACCAAACTTTTTTCATTAAAACTAAGAATTTTTTAACCCAGTTATTTTCAATTGTTCAGATGAGTTAAGAATCCATTAATCATTTTTTAAAACTATTTTTTTACAAGTAGGTTGACTATCTAGATTATGCTTCTCAGTTCAAATGTTGGATAATGTATTATTTGTCTTTCTATTCTAGATAAAATCCTTGTAAATAGCTTTAAAAATATATGTTATTGAATCAGTTTGGTGTTTCTAGTTACCACACAGTTTACTATGTTTCAATGTTATATCCAGTTCACCTATGCTTAACCTGTCTTGTAAATTTAAGGAAAGTAGTACTTAATACTTTGAAAGTACACTGTCTTAAACATACTATAGTTGATTTTTTCCTTGCTTCACAGACTGTAACATAGGACAGCATAGGAAAATGAATATTGCCATTTATATTTTTGGTCTTGAACTATCAATTGTTCTTGCATCCCTACCGAAACTTATGGGTCACTAATAACAACCCAAAAAGATTTTTCCTTCTTTAATGAAGATTACTTATTAATAGCTAATATTAGTTATTTGATGAATATTAGTTATTAATAACTAATATGGTTAATAAATAATAATGGCTATTAAAGAGAAAAAAGAGGACTGTGTTATCATTTCATAGATGGATTAAATTTTTTGATGTCTTTTCAATAACACTTTATAATCTTTTCAGTAAAATATATTGGAAAAAACTTCAAAAATCCTAGGAAAAAGGCTTTTAGTGCAAATTATTTTGCAGTTTTATTTTGAAAAAAATTGTGCTTATATATAGAAAAATATCTTCACTGTGATATAAGTTTATTCTAAAAATCTAGGCCAATCACTACAGAAAATTTAGAGTCTCCAATGAACAGTTAAGTTAACCTGCTCTTAAGGTAAAAATCAGCTACATAAACATAGACAGATAGTGATATTTTCAATGCTGTGTGGCATCCAGTTGTCCATTCCAGAAGAGCATGTGTCACCAGTAAGTTCCATATTATCTGACAGCTACCTAAAATAGCTCAGATTCCTTGACAGAATCACAGAACGGTTGAGGTTGGAAGGGATGTCCAGAGCTCATCTGGACCAACCACCCTGCTCAAGCAGGGATACCTAGAACCCACTGCCCAGGACCATGTCCAGATGGCTTTTGAATATCTCCAGGGATGGAAACTCCACCACCTCTCAGGGAAACCTGTGCTAGTGCTCAGTCACTCTCACGGCAAAATTGTTTCCCTGTGCTCAGTCAGAACCTCCTGTGTTTGTGCCCACTGCCTCTGCCCCTGTCACTGGACACCACTGAAAAGAGCCTGGCTCTATCTTCTTTGCACCCTCCCTTCCAGTATTTGTACACATTGATGAGAATCCCCTGAGTGTTCTCTTCTGCAGGCTGAGCAGTCCCAGCTCTCTCAGCCTTTCCTCACAGAAGAGATGCTCCAGGCCCTTAATCAATTTAGTGACCCTTTGCTGGAGTCTCTCCAGTATCTCCATATATCTCTTGTAGTGTGGAGACTAGAAATGGACACAGTACTCCAAGTACTCTGTACTGGCCTCACCAGTGCAGAGTAGAGGAGAAGAATTACCTTCCTTGTTCTGCTGACCAACACTCCTAATGCAGCCCAGGATATCGTTGGCCTTTGCTGCTGGCTCACATTTAACTTCTTGTCCACAAGGACCCCCAGATCCTTTTCTGCACAGCTGCTTTCCAGCTGGTTGTCCCTCAGCCCCTTCTGGTGCCTGGAGTTGTTCCTTCCCAGGTGTAGGACACTTCACTTCTCCTTGTTGAACTCCATGGGGTTCTTCCCAGCACCTTCCACCAATCTGTTGAGGTCTGTCTGAATGGCTGTACAATCCTCTGGCATATCAGCCACTCCTCCCAGTTTGGTGTCATCTGCAGACTTGCTGAGGGCACAACTCTGCCCCATCATTCAGATCATTAATGAACAGTATTGGACCCAGTATTAACCCCTTGGGGTACAATGCTAGTTCACCTACCAACAAGACTTTCTGCTGCTGACTGCCGTCCTCTGAGACCAGCCATTCAGTCAGTTTTCAGGCCACCTCACTGTCTGCTCATTCAGCCCATATCTCATCAGTTTCTCCATAAGGAACTTACAGGAGACAGTGCTGAAAGACTCTACTGAAGTCTAGGTAGACAATATTCACTGCTCTCCCCTCACCTACCAAGAGAGACATTTCACTGTAGATTTTCTGGCTGCTCAAGCATGGCATCCCCTTTGTTAATCCACGCAAACTATTCCTTACCACCTTCATGTCCATCATTTGTCTGGAAATAATTTCCAAGACTAGCTGTTCCATCACCTTCACAGGAGGAAATCGAACCAACAACTTCTAGGATAAGACTACTAGCTAAAGAACAGCATAACTGTAGCACTTGCACTAACTTGCATTTTTGAGAAAAAGTTCCACTGACTTAATCGGATATATGGTAATTTTTACCAGTTGAAGGAGGTTTCAATTCTGAGATTACTGCTGAGTGAACCCATTAGTCCGCCTTCTGCCTCAATTACTCATCTATTAAAAGATTAATATTTCACATTTTCACAAAGATAAACAAATTTTCAAATGTTCTGATAATGAAGCCTGTAATTATCAGATATTTATAAAAGTAGAGTGAAGGCTAGTATCAAAAACCATTAAAAAAACCCCAAAATTAATTACTGAAATTCAATTCCTACTAGACTGTTGATTTTATTGGTATATGGAGAAATACATGCCAATACATTCATGTTCCTACATTATAAATCTTATTTCACGAAGTATTCCAGAACTTTCTAATTAAAAACTCCTTAAAATTTTAATGAAATAGTTATATAGTTTTGAACTTACAGTATTCCACTTAAATTTTCATTTTATTTTGCTTCTTTGTATTTTTTGGTAATATTTAAAAAGATATATTGGCTATACAATAATGAATGGTAATGAAAAAAGTCATATTGCAGGATTACATCATGATGTGATGTGATCTGCAAATCATGCTAAGCAAAACATGAAGGAAACTAATTTTACAATGACTTGTTTATAAAAATTATATGTCTCTTTTCACGAATTTTTGTAAATTTACACGATTTTTTTCACCTTGGAACGTTTCTCAGCTCAAAATGAAGTGATGCACAAAGTAAAGCTATTATTTTTGCCTGTTAGTTGTACAAATGTTCATGATAACCTCATACACATCAGAGGCTTGTGAATACATTTCTTACCACTATAGCACTACTACACTAGAAATTAAGAGATTGCCTCTTGCACAGAGGTCACTTACACAATGACTAAATTCAACTAAAAATATAACTAGAAAAAATCAAGGCTTATATACAGTAAGAGGTACCTTTCTTTTCATCTTAAGGCTGTTAGAATTCAAGAATCAGTTACTGCCACATCTTTTGTTTAAGAACTCAACGTCCATGATTTAGGGAGCCTCAATTATTTCTCCTAAAACCAGCATTATTTTCAAATTAATTATGTGTAGTCAAAAACCTGTGAAATAAATCCTTCCTGGTGCAATTTACAAGTTCAGAAAATATTCAGATCTTGAGGAAGTTGCATTACCTTGATATAACTTCAGCTTCTGATAAAGAACTACTTCCCAAATGAATGTGTTTTCGCTCTACATTATTTCTTCATTTAGATGGCAGTTTCATCTGCAAAATGCTATATAGTCTTTTTTTTTTTTTTTAAGTAAGAAGAAATCAGTTTAGAGATAGGAAAAAAATCCAAGGCCAACAGGCATCTTTTGCTGGAAAAAGGCACTTCAGCATTTAAGAAAGAGTTTCACAAGTTGAATGGGTCACTTAGGAGTGCATTCCAGCTTGCCCTCATCTATCACGCTGGCTTTCTAAGTAGTACAAAAATCAATCCTAAATCATGCCAACCCAGTAGAGATTGCAGATTTCAAGGGCATAAAACAAGCAGACAAATATCATTCAGCAACTAGCTCCACGGGAGGTCAATAGAAAAGCTGTTGCATTAGGTGTTAAAGGCCAGATGGGTCCATAGATGTTAACTGCAACATCAGCAAATAGAATTTCAGAACAAGCTTATATCAGATCATTATCATTTGATTTCATGTCAATTCAGTTATATTATAATCCCATGTTTTGGAAAAACAAGCAAATTCTTCTTTCTCCAGCAATTTACAATAAGTTGGTCTTGAATACACACCACTGAGTATTTCTTCCATCTTCTCTATTTATTAACTAGATTTGGATCCTGGTATTCTGCACATTTGCAGCAGCTAATATCTTGGACAAAATTGTTTCATACTTTCAAATTCACTGCAGTGGAAAAATATTGTTGATATATTTGCAATAATTTCACAAACATTACAGCCGTTTCATCTCTTTCATGGTTTTCTGCTGTATCTGCCAATGAAGCTCATACTGCAACTTAACCTCCTGACGTATACATTTCTAATGCTTGGTTATCCATAACAGCGAATCTATCAGACTGGGAGGAATAAGACAACCTGTCTTATGTAGCCCACCAATATATGTGCAACCACTAACGACATTCCTATCCTGACCACCTTCTTAGAAGATGGTGGAAAAGTTAGGTGGTTCTTATTGCATTTATAATCACCCCCTGGGGTGAGCAAGAGAAATTAACAATAGTCTCATTATTAAGAAGGTGAAATTCAGAAAAACTTTCAGGGTTTCACAGAGAAGAAGATAGTAAACAAAATTCTGCATCTGATATTGTGAGTGCTATTAGACTTATCAACAAATCAAACCTTTGGGAAAAGTCCATTTGGATAGAAATATGTATTCAAAAAGAGAGATGATGTCCCACAAGCTTTGATCAAGGACATAGAATGAACTTTTACTAACCTATATTAGAATAAATAGACACACTAATGTCTGGTGTTTGGCAATCTATGAGGGGGTTATTAAAATTAATATTTTTTTTGCAACATATTCTGTGATAACTTGGTCCATTTCTTTCCCAGTCCTTTGACGTGTTCTTTATAAAGTTTCCTTTATATCTTTCTGTATCACCTGGTCCATCTCTCATAATTCCTCATAGCCTTTTCAAAGTAATTTTCTAAGGAAACATATTTAACAAAGAAGCCAAGCAACTTCTTACACTCCGCTTTCTCGATTAGAGTGTGTTTTCTCTATTTTTTTGTGAAGTCTACAGTGAGTTTTTCCACCAGGAAGCATGTCCATGTAAGTTTCTTGTACTGAACCAAGAGAAAATTCCTTGTTAGCTTTGAATGGAAAAAAAATAATTGAAACAGAATAGAAGAATTTCAAGAAATAAATCCTTAGCTCATTTGGCTCACCCTGAGTAGCTGTGTTCCCTGATCTCTAGAAGACTCTAAAGATTTATGAAGTTTTGTATAACTCACATGTGACTTTTTTTTCGTACTACTCCCTTTCCTAGAGTGCAAGTAATTTTTTGTTACGATTTTGTGGAGATTTATCCTTGTTTCAACATTTCTTTATTTCATTTCCTAAATTCAAGGTTTGTAAATAGTACCTATTTAGCTTATAGGGCTAGACTGGGCCCTGTACATTGGACTTTGCAACAGAGGAAATCATTAAATGAAATAAAATTTTGCAACATGTCCTCATTTTTTATACTTACCTAGTTTATAACCAGTGAACCTGGATACATTTAGATGTTGGAGCACTTTGGATTCAGGTATGACCAGAGACAAATTATCAAAGGACATCAGTACTTTTGAATTTCCAGGTTTGCATTTGACAAAACTTTGGTGGATATGTAGAAAATATAGAATCAATTATGTATCTAGACACAGCATTATGTGTTTTTGACTGAGTGCAGAATCTGGCAATGATTACATTCCGCAGCTTTGAATCAAGATTTTTTTTTTTTCTATACAATTAACATATTAATATAGAATAGTTAAACCCATTATATAATCTGTAAAGGCTAAATAATCCAGGAATTCTGTAGCTATGTCAAAATTGGCCTTAATCAGTTCTGGACATGCATATTGAAAGTGAAGTGAAAATGTTCTATGGTATGGAAAGACATCCACTCATGCCTAATTCTGACCAGAAACAACATTTTAAAAGAATCCGACTATCATTATTCATGACTTAGAATCATAGAATCGTTTAGGTTGGAAAAGACCTTTAAGATCATCAAGTCCAACTGTTACGCTGGCACTGCCAAGCCCACCACTAAACCATGTCCCTAAGCACCACATCAACACATCTTTTAAACACATCCAGGGATGGTGACTGAACCACTTCCCTGGGCAGCCTGTGCCAATGCTCGACAACCCTTCCGAATATCCAATCTAAACCTTCCCTAGCACAACTGGAGCCCATTTCCTCTCATCCTATCCGTTGTTATTTGGGAAAAAAGACCAACACCCACCTCACCACAACCCCCTTTCAGGGAGTTGTAGAGAGCAATAAGGTCTCCCCTCAGCTTCCTCTTCTCCAGGCTAAACAACCCCAGTTCCCTCAGCCGCTCCTCATAAGACTTGTGCTCCAGACCCCTCACCAGCTTCGTTGACCTTCTCTGGACACACTCCAGCAACTCCATGTCTTTCTTGTAGTGAGGGACCCAAAACTGAATGGAGTATTCGAAGTACGGCCCCACCAGTGCTGAGTACAGGATGCCAAGACCAATACCAGTGCCAAGCGGGATGATCACTTCCCTAGTCCTGCTGTCCACACTGTTTCCAATACAAGTCAGGATGCCGTAGGCCGCCTTGGCCACCTGGGCACACTACTGGCTCATGTTCAGCCGGCTGTCAACCAGCACCCTCAGGTCCTTTTCTGCCCAGCAGCTTTTCAGGCATCCTCCCCCAAGCCTGTAGTGTTGCATGGGGTTGTTGTGATCGAAGTGCAGGATCTGTCACTCAGACTTGATGAACCTCATACAGTTGGCCTCAGCCCATCGATCCAGCCTGTCCAGACCCCTCTAGATCAGAGCCTTCTTAGCCTCAAGCAGATCAACCCTCCAGCCCAACTTGGTGTCATCTGCAATCTTACTGACTTAATATTATCAATAGAAATGTTATCAGGGTACATGATTAAAGAATTAAGAAGTCTTCTAAATATACTGAAGGCTGTTGGTTTTCTCTCTTTTCCTGTCAATTTTTAAGGAGAAAAAATATTCCCTTTGTTTTTTAATAAATATGTTATTGTTAAAAAAGAAATTGAACAATGATTGGTTTTAATAGTTAACTGTATACAAATGCATTTCCAAATAAATTAAAATATCTTCAGTGTGATTCAGTAAGCAACTACTTCTCTGTCATTTAAACAGTCATCTACCACAACAACTATGTCTACATGATTAATTAATTACAAAAGGTATTATTATTATATACTATTTTAGCACCATTTAAGTTTCCTGCTTTTCTAAGATGTTTACCTGACAATGAAATATCTTGAGGCTCTCTCTGCCTGCCCATGCTCCTCTCAGCTGGAAATCTGGGCCTTGCCTGAGCACTCGCTGCACCTCTCACTGTACCCAGGCTTCATGACCGTGGAAGGAAAAATGTTTCGTGTTGGAAAAAAATTGCACAAGGGTAGCAAACCTTCAAAACAACATGGGGAAAAATGTACCAAAGAAAAATGGTGTTAATGATTGCCAAAAGTAGCAGAGTATTGTAATACTTTCAGGGATACATAAAATTTTATAGGGAATTTGGAATAAAAAAAGCTGTTCAGATAAAGACAAAAGAAGTAAAGACTGAACACGTAGTTTCGATGGCCATGTATTGACCCATACTTGACCCTAAAAATAATCACTAAAGAGAGCATTAAATAGTACATTCATTTTAAGCTCCACATGATTTTAGAAATCATTTGACAGTCTCAGATGTGGAACATTATTAAATACTACACTATGCCAGCAAAGTAATCACCAACACTATGAAGGCTTTCTTGAAGATACAGGTTGTATAGTCAAAGTAAATTTACACTTAATGGCACTATGTTTTTAGGGGGGGTTCAAGAAAAGGAGTTTGGTGCACAGGTTCTGGTGATAATGGAAATATTTTACTGCTAAAAAGCCCTTCTGCCTTCTGAGTGTGAAAAATTTCCCTGTAAATAATTTTTTAACAATAAAAGTCATGCTCTAAAATGTGTTATTTGTACATATCTAAACTTACATATTCATATATATCCCCCTTACATAAAATTAATGAAAATATAGATAATGCAATATCCAAAACTTTTCACATAATCAGAATGAGGGACTAAAAATGGCAAATTCATGAGTCAATACAGAGCTAAAGTTATCATCTTACCAATGATTAATAATTAGATTTTTCAAGTGGAAACATTTTTTTTAAGACTGAACTTGTAAATCTAAAAATTACCTTTAAACAGCAAGTAATTCTCCCAGTTCGGGTAACATCTTTATTCCATTGTCAATGACAAAAAGCCATTACACTTAACGTCTAAAAAGAAGCAGTCCAATTCTACTTCATACAGTTGTATCATTAAATTTATATGGCACAGTTGTAATTAAGAAACTTTGCTTCACCTCTGGTGTCTCTTTCTTTTTTTAATCTTTTTCCCAATTTAGAAGGGGCTTTATTTGCTTATAAAGCAAATATTCACTTCACAGTCACAAGGTAAATGGAGCATTGAAGATATTACAGTTCGGTAGTACCTGAAAAAAAAAAAACAGTAATTGACAGCTATGTACTTTATGTACAAGAAGCATTAACAGATACAGTTATTATGTCTAGTGTTTTGGCCATCTGCATAGTATCTATTTATGACGCTAAACACAGAGCTTAAGAAGGTACAATATCTTCACAGCTATGGCATGCTGAGAGAAGAAACAAAAAAGTGAATGTAAGACAAAGAAGGACTAAGAAAAACTTGGGGAAAAATATAGCACTGATCATTTATCAAACTATTTATACCATAAAAAAGTGGATACTAAGCTCCAGTTTCCTGCCAAATTCTAATCCCCTCAATAAAATGTGCAATTTCACTCTCTCAAAACTGAAACATAGACAAAAAGGCTATTTAATAACCATAAGTGATGTAAGAGCTAAAGTGAATCAAACTGAAATCAAGGTTGTTTGTCCGATACTTCTGGCAGGCAACTTTAATGACTAGAAACTTAAAAAAGCTAATTAATTAATGTGCTGTTGCAAACTCTGCTATGCTTTGAAATGACATACCAATGTTTCAGTTTTGACTGGAATACTCTTCCCATGGTAAAATCACACAGATTTTTCCCCCCAGTCAGAATGCCACTGGCATTCACCAAACAGGGAACAGAAAATCAAACTTTTTTTTCAAGATCATTCAGTTTGACTGCTTGAATGGAGACCAATGACCTTGAGATACAAGCCTGTGTGCTGTGCAAGAACCTCGCATCATTCAGAGCTCAGAAGTGATCTCTTCTCCCTGCAGTAAACAAGCATGCTTAAGCTTAAAATGTTTATGCCCTCCAGTCAGCCTTGGGCATAAACCTACCATGAAGGTTTTACAGGAAGCAAAGCAAAGAAACATGAATGCTACTGTACATAAATATGTTTATTATCATTTTTCTTTGGCTATTTTGTAAGAACTCCACTGGGACAGCAACATTTCCATTTTGTCTGTGCTAGAGAAACAAAGAGGAGAGTAAAATATTGGCCAGATCACTTTCTCTGTGCAACCTATAATACCTGGACAGATTTCTTAGGTCATAATGTTTGGGCAATTTATACATGTGGCTGCTTTCAGAGATACTGAATTGGTTTGCACATAGATGAATCTTCTTCAGAAGTGGATCTTTTTGTTATTGTTCATGCATACAGAAGCTCATTCCTGGTACCTCCTAAGTAAACAAAAATAATTAATTTATTTTGTCCTTTTCTGCCATGAACCCCATGAGGTATCCACCCCACAAAGGGGAGTTCTGCAAGGGCTGTTCTGGGGCAGAGGAGTGCTGAGGGACTAACGCATCACATCAGGGAGTGCAGCTCTGAAAGGATTGACTTGATTTCACTGAAGCAGAGGACATGGTCATCTGCAGGGTTTAATTCTGTTCTCATTTATACTTGTATGAATCCAAGGAAATAAGTGAAAATGAAATTCAAATCTTACATGGGATCCTTTCTAGAATTACTGTATGTATCACTCCAAACCACACGTGGATGTTCTCATTCTGAACACATTCAATTAAAACAGGTTCTGAATTCTGACCCATTTTATCATTGTAATAAAAGTGCAGAAAAATAGCAACCTCAGTAGTAGAAGCTAAATAAAGCCTCTTTTCTTTTCAACCTCAGCACGGTTTTGATTTTAAATCTTGGCCAAGGATTTACAGGAATGATACCAAAGGCTAACCATTAATAGTATCTGAAGAATAATTATTGATCTTGGAGGTGACTTGTTCTGGAGCTGATCACCAAAGCAAACACTAAGGTAATCTGAAGATATACAGAGTCAGACACTGCATCCTTGATCTTTCATTTGAACATTGATGTCTTAGTAGCAATGCTTATTCTAAGCTGCAGCGAGTCCCTGGTTTTAACCCCAAACACTGCAGATGAGTGACATGCACTTTTGCACTTAATTTTCTTCCACTGACTTTAATTTGAGGTCTGAAGTTCTTTTACTTGGATTGCTGTGAGGAAGTTACAACTTTACTGAAGACTGAAGTCACACTTCAGAAAGAAAAGAAAATTAGACTTGTCCTTTCTTACAGCTGCAAAGCAGGAACACAAGGAAAATACAAGGTTTTGTTTTGGTCTTCCCTGTAGTAACCTATAGCTTTCTTTTTTTCAAAGTGATTTCTTTGATGGAGTTCAACCCTAAGTTCAGCTTCAAGCTGTGTATTCTAGTGCAATTTCAATACTGCTGGCACTTCTGGAAATCAGCCCTGGTAGGTTTAAGCATAGTATACTGTAAAAAAGTAATTTGCCTTGCATGCTGTATGAGATCAGATATTGCTGGCCTCTACAAAAAAATATATATATATTTATACAATAGAGTTTATTTATCTTTCTGATTTTTATTATACAGAGATACAGAAGTACAAATTCTTCACTAAAACAAAGCTAACCTTCTGATACATGGGTAGAAGAATATTGTATTTGTAGCTGTGTAAATTGTTCCCTTTCCACTGAAAGATTTGACGTTCCTCTACATTTGAATGCAAATATTCTGTTATCTAGCATATCGCTTTGAAAGATGAGTTTCCTTCACAAGCACACTCTCTTGTCCCCACTGGTTCAGGGAGTCATGCTATTCCTTGATTTATGTTAGAAATAATGTTTTCCAATACAACAGCTATAAAACCCAAACAAGCTATTATTGTCTGCCTACATTAGTTTGTCTTTTTTTGCTTTCAGGATTGTTTCACTACAAAACTGTATAACATAAGCTTTCAAATGAGAAAATGTTCTAACCTGACACTTCAGATCCTGTAGCTTAATGAGTTTAATCATCTGATGATGATACAGCATCCTTAAATTTCATTAGTAATCTATGTGTGTTTTGCAATGACAACATTTAAAAACATATTGCATTGCATTTCAAACCCAAAGCCTTTGTGCATATCAATAAAATATGAAGACTCTACAGAAAAATACTCAATAGAAGAAAATAGAAAATTTAGCAGATTTTCTTTGTTTTTGGTGTCTGTCAGTAACCAAATACATATCTTTCAGTGTCAAAGCAATACTCCACAGCGCAAATCCAAAGTGTGTGAACTATGAAGATTTTCCACTCTTTTTCCACTTCTGTGAGTTGGAAGCAATCTCACAGCTCATTTATTTTATGAGGGTTGGTAATGGCTGCTTAGGAAGAGGAATTCTGAGTAGGTTGCAGACTGCAGGAAAGAAGCCAGTGCAGTGAAATGTTTTGGGGTCTTCTAATGCCAGGTTGTGAAACTAATCAACTTGCTGTTCCTAGTACCCATAATCAATGCACCAGGAAAAAAAAAAACAAAAAAACAAACTTGAGATGGAGGCAGGAAGCTGGAGGGAGGGATTGTGCAGATTGGTGCATGTAGATTTGAATTAACTATCGGCATGCCTATGAATGGATGAATGTTAGTAGAAGACGACATTCCAGAGAAATAAGAATAGAAATGTTGTCCTGGTTTCAGCCAGGATAGAGTTAATTTTCTTCACAGAAGCCAGTGTGAGGTTGTGTTTTGGATTTGGGATGAGAAAATGTTGATAATGTGCTGATGTTCTGAGTTGTTTCTAAGCAGTCAAGGACAGTCCAGCTTCTCGTGCTGCCCTGCCAGTGAGGAGGCTGGGGGTGCCCGGGGAGCTGGGAGGGGACACAGCCAGGACAGCTGACCCAGGCTGGCCAAAGGGATAGTCCATACCATTTGGTGTCGTGCTCGGTATATAAAGTTAGGATGGAGAAGAAGGAAGGTGTGGAGGGACGTTCGGAGTTATGGCATCTGTCTTCCCAAGAAATCATTATGCATGACGGAGCCCTGCTTCCCTGGAGATGGCTGAACACCTGCCTGCCCATGGGGAGTGGTGAATGAATTCCTTGTTTTGCTTTGCTTGCGTGCGCGGCTTTTGCTTTACCTGTTAAACTGTCTTTATCTCAACCCATGAGTTTCCTCACTTTTACTCTTCCAATTCTCTCCCCCATCCCACTGTTGGGGGAGTGAGTGAGCGGCTGCGTGGGGCTTAGTTGCCAGCTGGGGCTAAACCACGACAACTGTAATTAGTGTTTTAAGAGGGAGTAAGGGAAAGCTACAGCTAACAGGTAAATAGACAGAGGAAAAGGTTCAGTTCCCTAAGTATAGATAACTAGTGCTAACTTGATTCCCTTGGATGCTTAAAAGTCCTTTGTATAAGCCTAGTAGATACGATAGCCAATCTATGTCAACTTTCTGAAACTTTTTAGAGGTCAAGACCAGAAATCTTATGTTACCTAAATTACATTATATCTATATGTTTAGACAAATTAATCTTACCCAGAAAGTAAAATGATATTTCTTTTCCACGCCCTACTTTAACATTTCCAAGCAAGGACCCTGGCATACAAGCTAAAGCAAAAAAAAGATCTAGTTTTTCCTGCCAGTCTCCTTTTCCACACACTTCCCTGTCAAGAAGCATGGAAACATTGCCATGCCAACTTGTATGAAACAGTAAAATAATTACAGTAAAATTGTCTCTATATTTTTTTTATGTTCCAGCAGCCCTTCCCCGACCCTAAAACTTTTGCTTATCTTTATGCCTTACCAAGGCAAAGATCCTGCCACTATTCCTAGGGGAGTTTGTATGACCTTATGACAAAGATAATAGTTGTGCATAACTGAAAATACCAAAAATACTGCAAACTGTGCATAGCTGAAAAACAGAAAATTGACTCAGAAAGAGTTGCCATTTTACGTATAGTTTTGCATGAAATATTGACTTGTTTTCGTTTTTGCATCTGTTATTGTAGCAGTGCAAAACATGTGTACGAAAACTTACAACGTGATTAAAACTGATAAATCTGTTACAGATACGGACATAAGAGATGACTGGCAAGAATACCCACAGTGAAATAGAAGCATGTGGTCATTTCTATCTGACAGGAAGTAGGTTAAGATTTAAGATAACATGGTATTAGCCATACTCAGCAGAGTAAGCAGAAAGACAAGTCAATATAACACACTTAAAAAGGAGTTTGTGGGTAATCAAATATTGCTATCTCCTGATTAGCACAAACCTATTTGTACTTAAAAAAGAGATAGGAAAGATGACTGTTCATCTGAAATAAAAGGTATTTACAAATATCCATGCTATGAATAGGCAGACCTCAGCCTCATATATTTTTTTACTTTACATTCATATCCTGTAGCTTTTTCAACCTATTCTGAAATAAATTTAAAAAAACAGAGCATTAAAATGCCATACACGCATCAGTGAGTGTTTATCAGACAATTCAGTCTCAGCAAATGAGCTGTTCTGCTGTAATAGCTCATACTTCTTGTGCACTTTTTGTTCCTTTTGCTTAAGGAATTTAATGTGGAAAATGCTGTTGCTGTTTAAAGAGGTTGTCTTGAAAGATCCATACCTATCTAGAGACATATGTGTAAGAAAAGTGGATTGCAAGCAGTTAAAATCATTTTTGCACCCTGCAGTTGGCCTCGTAATGGGTTAGTGTGCTCTCTCTACATGGGAGTTTACTTTTAATAACTTCACCTCTGAGTACGGTCACAGCAATTTGGGCAGTTTTGTCTGAGTGACCAAAAAGCAATGCATATTGCACAGGGCTGTCAATGGTCGTTCTGACTTTAGCACGTGAGTTGTTGGTAATGAAACTAGACAGAGGACCCGTGCGAGATCAACAACAGCCAAGCCTAGCGGAGTGACAACTCTTGCAGGAGTGGCATCAGAGAGGTTGATTTGTCATTCTGGTCAGGCTGCATATATTTGCCAGAAATAGTCAACTTACAATTTTCAAAATTATACTTCTGATTGCCTTTAACAGTAAGAATGGCAACAGCAAGAATATTGCAACCTTTAGCAATATGGATATAAGCAGTCAAAAATTGGCCCATAAAGTGTAACTCCCATCAACACAGACCACAAGGTAGCTGAGAATTGTTTCACCTCTGTGACCTGCCAGACTGATGAGACAAATGGAAGATATGTGCCATAAAAGTTAGGCATCACTATAATCCTTTTATATTCAATGAGCACAGCCATCACTGTCTATATTGACAGGTACAATCAAAACATGGTGAGGTGAAGAAGGAAATCCTTTTAACAAAAACAGGCTGGATAGCAACAAATACCAGTAAGATAATATAACTGATCATACCATGTCCAGCTCTGGAGTCCTCAGCACAGGAAAGACATGTTGGAGCAAGGCCAGAGGAGGGACACAGCAATGAACAGAGGGATGGAACACCTCTCATATGAAGAATGGCTGAGAGAGTTGGGGTTGTTCAGCCTGGAGAAGAGAAGGCTCCAGGGACACCTTATTGCAGCCTTCCAATACTTAAAGGGGGTTTATAAGAAAGATGGGGACAGATTTTTTAGCAGGGCCTGTTGTCATAGGACAAAGGACAATGGTTTTAAATTAAAAGAGAGTAGATTTAGACTAGATCTAAGGAAGAAATTTTTCACAGTGAGGGTGGTGAAACCCTGGCTCAGGTTGCCCAGAGAAGTGGTAGATGCCCCATCCATGGAAACATTCCAGGTCAGGTTGGTCGGGGCTCTGAGCCTAGATCAAGTTGAAGTAGTCCCTGCTCACTGGGGGCGGGCGTTGGACTAGCTGACCTTTAAAGGTCCCTTCCAACCCAAACTATTCTATGATTCTATGATCATTCATAAATTCATCTGGTTTTATATTCCTTGGAGACAAAAGTGCCTTACAACAAGAGAGTTACTGGAGTCTGATCCAGCAGAGCCTGCCTGCCCAGACTCTTAGCTGTGTTAATAGGTAAGTCAGATTTCAGAGTAATTCAGTCAGAAACTAATCTTTTCCTACTGTGATCAGTGGCAAAAATTTAACAATGGTCAGATCATATTTGCCATTTTGTTTTTGCCTTTTTTTTCTTTTTTATCCTGTGTCCCATATTGAAAATCATCATGTTTCGTGTAATAAAGAAGTACTGTAAATAGCAGTTCTGACAGAATCTGATGTCTGCAAAAATAATATGAACAGAGCACAGCCCCAGTAAAACTGGACTTTTTATTTGCAAAATAAGGGCAAAGAAGGGAGGTTTTTCTTGTAGTGAGAAACTTGATGATACAAGTAACATACAAACCAATTAATGAGCATGTTTATAGCATGTTAATAGCCAGGTCCAGGAATGAGTTCTGGTTCTGGGACCAATACATGCAAGCACACTTAGCATATCTCCTGATAACCCTCTGTGCCTACAAGCCTTTTCTAGCACACGTCATGCTTACAATTCATCCACTTCTCACAAAATCAGTGTTGCAAAGTAAGGTGGCAATGTATCAAGTGGTAATGAAAGCTAATGCTCTCCTAGAGGTGGCTTCTTCTGCAGATTTATAGATGCCACAAATCCTCAGCGCAGGTAAACTCACAATGACTGTGTTTTCCACAGTTGAAGGGTCTTCAAACATGGGTACGCTGGGACCTCCTTTCCCCAAGAGACATCATCTGCGAATCGTGTGAAACCGTCAGTGTGCATAGCACAATGTAACCTTCACAAGTCCCATAAATGCCACAGTTTCTGTACAACCAAGGATCACAAAACACCTTTGACTGGGTCCTGAGCTCTTGCAGCAACAAAATAAACTGCTCATCTAGTTGGCTGAGTACAGTGAGACTCTGAGGGGTAGTCTAATAGTAGCATTTACATAATCTTTTTAAAAATGTTGATGATCCATTTTACCTGGTTTGGAGTCAGGACCATGCCTTCCTATACTGTTTTGGTCTGCTGGGCAATGACAGCAGCACAGCTTGGTTCAGGCTGCACACAGAACTCCAGCTTGCAGCCATGTACTCAGCTGCAATATCAGCTCAGCCTCATAAACAGGGCTCATTCCTGCATGGCTAGAAAATTGGTTATTCTAGCCATCAGCTATCTAAGACAGATTTCACATCCGGCAGTATATAGGCTTCCTATTCACACAGCAGAAAAAGACATTACTTTCATTTGTTTCAATGTCCTCTGCCATCCCCCGTGGAAATGTTATTTTCTGATAAATTATACAGGCGAAAAGACTGGAAATTAAGTAAAAGAAAACTTTTTTAGTTTTTCAATCAATCTTTTCCCTAACCAAGAACTGAAAAAAACGTTATTTTCTTCCTCCAAAACTCAAAACGTTCAAGAAAAAAAGCATTGGTTCTCATATTCTTTTGTCCTCATATGTTCTCTTCCATTTTAACTCACTAAGCTTGCTTCAGTTCTGAGAAAGCTATCTGCAGAGACCAAGGGATGGGCATATGCCAAAAGAAGCCTCTGCTATAAACCAACAGACAAACTTTTGTAAGAGGTAGTTAGTGGTTTTCTTCCTATCTTTTGCATGCCATTTCTCTCCTTCAGACCTTGGCCCTGAATGATTCTTATGCTTCTATGCCCCTTTTCTTCCCCGGGGCAGCCTACACAACTATAACATGTGTGGGAAAAAATACTGAATAAGCCCCTTTGTTCCCTCCGAGGAAAAAGACCACATAATACCTGACAGTTAGAACATAGAGAAGCTAAAGATACAGACCAAGAAATAAAAGTCATAAATGAAAAAAAACCCTAAAACCCATGAGCAAACCAACTATATAACTGCAAACAAGCTAATATGGCTATTAAAAACCAAACAGGAAACAACATGTGGCCATACTGGATTTCTCATCACCCCTCCAAAAAGTGAGCTAATACTCTGTTGAAAATACAGAAAACCAAGAACAACACATGGCAAATCAGTTCAGAAACAGAGACAAATGCTAGGGGTGGGGGCAAAAGAAAACAAAATAAAATACATGAGGTGTCTACATAAGGAACATGAGGAGTCATGTTGCCATGACTATGCTGGGGCCTGCAAAGATCCTGCTCTTTCTTTTTTAATTCTTACATTGCCATACCACCTGTTCTTACTTACGTCCTCTCTGGTACACTGATATAATTTTTCCAGGAAGCAAAGTTATGTATCTTACTTTCGTGGTGTGTTTAAGTGAAAGAGGCTGGGAAACTCTTACCTCAAACACACAGTCGTCCCAAAGTGGTTAATTATATTCACATTTGGTCTCAGTCAATAGCCAATGTTTAGCAACATTCATCCAGTTCAGAACCTTGCCTGAAATATACATTTAATGGTCAGATGGACACTATGTTGATCTGGAGGAGAACCATTCCAGCTGAGGCACACTGGTGACTCAGCAAAGGGAAGGGGGGCATTTTTATCCCTCATTGATAGAATTATTTACTATCTAGTTAAGTTCAGATGACTAAAAGTCTGACAAAGAACCTTTTGCATCTTCCAGGAAGTAAAGCAGAACAAAGAAAATGGTTTGTTGAAAGATTTAACCTGTCTGAACCTACAGAATTCTTCAGAGGGAAGGCTGTTCAACAGAGCCACTCCCTTGCAGGCAGGGAGAGCCCAAGAACTGGAAGATGAAGGATGTGCTTAGAGGTCTGCTTCTGAAGGTGATTTTTAATGGACCATCTTTGAAGGACCTTCCCTCTGAAGTAGTTCTTTGAGAGAGGAGTCCAAATCAGCTCTAATAATTGCAGCCTGATGCATAACACACAAGACCCAAGACCTAGGCTGCCACCTGGACTGAAATGAGTACAAGTCAACGGAGCATGAATGACTTATTTGATGCGTCCTCAGTTAACTTAATTTATGCATCATTTTTTCTCTTATTTCTTCATCCAAATCCTTCATAGACATTTGCATCTGTTTTGGATGCTATGAGTAAAGCATCATTGAACCAGGGTTTTCTCCTGTGCAAATCACTCAGGATGAAAATTCTGGCAACAAGAATTCAGTTCTAATTATCCATCCACAATCAAAAGTGTCCTTCTTAAAATCCCTTTCCTGCTGCAGCAGGCAAAACTCAGAAGGTTCACTTGGTCCTTTTCCTATTCTTCAACGTGTTTTCCTTCAAGAATCAAACAAAAGCAACATGGAAGCATAAAGTGGGAAAGGAGCTTAAACTGCACATTGAAAAGGTGAAGTAAACTGATGGGGACCTCATCCAGAACACCAGTTTGGATTAACCAAAGTAACACAAACTAAGTAAAAGTAAGAGAGACCTAGTTCTTTTTGCTGCCCAATTCCAGCCCTATGCAGGAGCAGACTCAGTTATGAAAAAATCTTAAAACAGTCCTTAAAACCAGTATTTATATCTTCTATGTATTGTGATTGTGAGCATCTGCTTTAATATCCCCATGTTTTTGAGTGCTGGCCATTAAAGTACGTTTTACAGTAAAAGATTTACAAATGCCTTGACAATAATTTTAGGGAAAAAATGACCACACTGAAATGAGCACCAAAAGTGAATACATACACCAAAAATCTCATTAAATTTTTTTTTTTTTTTAACTGCATTTTCTTTTTCTTCACTGCTAAGAATCAAGAAATATGTGTATCTGAACAGAAATTTTCTTCTCCCTAATCAGTCTGATCCTCCCAATTGATATTTTGTATTAGCTTTCCTTGGGTACTATATCAGTCCCAGCATTATCTCAGTTTGAGTGGTGACTATTAGTTGATAATTTAAAATGCGTTTTAAAGGATTGTAGAACCTTGTCACACCTTAAGCTGGAGGTATTTTGGTTTTATTCCAAGTAACATTTTCTGGTCATTTAATAAATTACTTTTTTTTTTTTTTATGCCTGTGGTTACGGGTGATACAATGGCAACTGAATAGTCAAAATCAATTGTGCGTGTATGGTGACGTTTAAGTAAAGACCAAAGAGTTCTCAGCTTTGCATCTGGATTACTTTCTCATGTCCCTGGGTTTAAATCACACTCTCGATGTAATCAGCATACATTTACAATACATTTTCAATTGTATTTGAGCACAGACACGGAGCTTCTCAGCCTCTTTCAGAAAAGGAGAGAGACAGATGGACATCCTAACAGAGTACGTAAGTTTACACAAATCAAGGAGGTGACTTAAAAACATTTTCTTCTGGGTGAATTTGTTACTAGTGTACTTAAATATAAATATAATATATTTTATCTTTTTACTAGACTGGTTGACAAGTTAAGGATTAAATCTTTCTAAAAAACTCTATCTATTTGTTAAAAACATGACAACATTTAAAAAATAGTATCCTGTTCATTCACATTTCAGATCAAAAGCTAAATGCTGCTCGAGACCTGTTAGGATCATTGGTAAAATATTTTTTCAAAGAATTAAAGTCAAAGGGTAAAGGTTGTTGTTAATTATATATCACCACTATTTTTTTTTTGTGTGTATAAAAAGGGATTGAACACCCCATCATGTATTCATGATGAAGGTATGTTTCAATAGGCCAGCACATTATAGCGATAATCATTTAGGACTACAGTTTTACAAATACAATCATAATTTATGCAGGCAAAAAACAGAACTATGAATGCAAAAGAACCTCCTCAGACAAAAACATGGTCAATATGACAATGTGAGAAATTATGAATTATAGTAATTTTCAAATTGCACACAGAACTGTATTCTTTTTTGCTAAATTGACACCCATAATTTTGCATGCAACTGAATATTTGAAATGAGAGGATTGTTGAACATGCTTCTGTGTAAAAATCTGAATATGAAGAGAGATTCTGCAGAAATACTCTAACACAGGGAGGGACTGATACATTGTAGGCAGCAAATAATAAGATGATGGTAAAATGGGTGCAGTTATCTGAAATTCTCTTACATTTTGGAAAAATTCAGTGTGCACCATTCAAAATAAGTATGTCCCTGTTTAACATTTTTCAGGGATCAACTGTAAATGTATGTGCTAACATGGCAAAAACTGGAGATGGCCATTAATTTTTCAGTGTGATTTTTCAGTTCCTATTCTGGCACATATATGGTGTTAATGCTGCTGACTGTGTGAACACGGTCTACTAAATGTGCATATAGACTAGCAGAGTACTCTGATGGCAGCTGATTAATATCTGGAAACTATTGTGCTAAGCAGAAATATTGTGTTTATTCTAACTTCTATCTTATAATCTAGCAGACATTTCAAGTTTGGGATATTTTTTAATGTTGAGGAATTCCCCCATATTCTTACTTCAGTAATGAGTTTTTTAAACGGCGTATTTTTAAACAAGAGTTGCACTGGTAGTTACTGTAACATATATGTACTAAAGATTAAAATCTTGTTATTGGTAAAGAATAACATCTTTCAGTAGGTCCTAACTAAACTAGGGAATCTAGGTCATCTAGCACCTCTGGATGAAGCCAAGTTAGGTAAGAACATGGAAATACCTAGACAAACTTTAGTGAGACATGTTTTACTCTCCTGGTTCAGCACAAAAATGGCTCTCTACTGTGTATTTTCTGTTCTGCAAAGGACAAAGAGCCCAAGACTTGCTGGTGAACATTTCTAAATGACAACACATTTCCCTGCTCTTATCTTCTGCTGAGAACTATATAAACCCAGATTTTATTTTTTTTAATTTAACTTTTATTAAATACCAAATGTATGTATTTCCAAGACTTAGGCATTTGAATGTTAGTTTTAAATAAATAACAAAAAGAGTAAAGTATTGCTTCAATGATTTTCAGTGGTAACTGCATCTACAGTTGTTAATTATTAAATACAACCTCAATAACTTGGATGAATTTCTAATATAAGACTATAGCATTATTATTACTACTTATGATTTTCATAATTTTGTGAGCATGTTTTCTCTTCTGAACAGAAAGAAACCTTAAATTTGAAAACAATTTCAAGTATTGTCACAAGCATTCAGATTCATTAAAATAGTAACAGAAACCAAAACTATCATTATATTAACAACTAAATTGCCTCAGGACCACTAGCTAAGATTAACCGTAAAGTTCTCATCTTTGGTCTTTTCTACTAATTAACTAATTACATGTCCACTATTATCAGAATTATATTTATATTTTCCTTGAAAATAAACATCTCCTCAGTTGTTTTCACAGGAGTTATGTAATGTGCTTTTCTATCATTTTTTCAGTCAAGCTACCCACCCGAAAGCAAATAGCCATCCCTGTTCATTCCCATTGTTACCCTCCCTCTGGAAGGGAGGAAGAGAGCTTCTCTTCCTGACTCTATCTTTCATCTTGAAGTCATGTTTTGTAATGACACATTCTAGCTTTTATAGCTCTGATGGAAAAGAAGCTGATATTGAAAGAGATTGATCCACTGGAAAAAGACTAGTGTTTATCAGATTTATGCCTCACTTGCATTACCTCCAATTTACCCTTTTTGCACTCTACAGATTCACTGGAAAACCAAAAAACAACCTTACTTGCCCCTGCAGACACCTAACACTTTCTTTCTCTTTCGCTCTTTGTTTCCTCTGCATCTCGACCATAAATATTTGTAACAACATCCCCGGCAGAGCTGCACAGATCGAAAGGCAGAGCGACATCCCGGCAGCAGCCCTTCAGCCCAGCAGGACCTATGTGCCACCCCTCCAGCATTATTTTAACCACCATACCTCTCCTCAGGAATAATTTTTCAAAAATGCTATTAGAAGTAATAGTTGTGATATATTTGATCTATAAACCAAGCAGAATAGATTATTTGATGGTCTTTTCTGCCTGGAGCAGCATTATCCAATGCTACACAGAGCCTCCAAAGCAGAATAATTAGTGAATCATCATCTGGAAGGGCCTTACTGCTGTGACCTGGAGACATGAAGCCATTCAGTAAAATAGAAAGAAACATTTCAATTCCTTTTCAAATTCTACAGAACTGTAAATGCTTGCTGAGATGCTGTATACATCTAGACGACACTTGCCTCTCTGGAGATGCTGGTAAGGTGTAAAAGCAACCTGAAAATGTCCTTAGACGTCTCCCTGCGCAATGACTCTTCTCAGACCATGAGTATATTAGAGGATGAAGCGATAGCAGGTTTGCCCAGACAACTTCAGCTTCCAAACAGCTTTAAGCTTTCGTCAGGGCACCTTAGGGATGTGGGGGCTCCCCATGGGGCTCAGCCAGGGCCCGACCCCCCCCAGGCAGGAGCGGGGTGTCCGGGGGGCACCGGGGCAGCCCCAGCCCCGGGCATCCGGCACCTCCC
>NW_010545487.1:0-465 GCF_000687285.1 Phaethon lepturus
GGTTCTCTGGGGTTTGTCAAAGGGAAGCTCATCGCTGAAGGACTTGCAAAGCCTGCAAGGGCTTCGCCAAGTCAGGGCTTCTGAGTCACTGGATAAATACGGTCCTCTGCAGCCGTGTGGGTGCTCCTGCCCCTTTCCTGTAAGGACAGAGCGTTTCGTAGATACTCCCCAGAGGGGCTTTCGTGAATCGGCCAGCACGTGCATGACGCGAGGATCCGGACCTAAAACACCATCGTAAATTTGGTGAAGATCCCAAATCTGGGAGAAGAGTCTGCACAGAGCTTGTTTTTTACTCTAACAACAATCATTGCAACCACCTTCGAGAGAGCAAACATCTCGTTAATAGCAGTGACGGGGCACAACGGGCTGCAGTAACAACCTCTGTAACTACTGTAGTGCAGAAAGCCACAACCAGCCTCACTGGCCTTTACGAAAAAAAATGGGGGGGGGGGGGGGGGGGGGGGG
>NW_010545487.1:496-31406 GCF_000687285.1 Phaethon lepturus
GTGACGACTACAGATGCAGCATGAGACAGCAGTAAATATTCAGACATTCGGCAGCTATTCCACATAACATTTACATGTAATCTCCTATTCTAATAAGCCAAAATGGGAAAAAAAAAATATGGAAGAGCTACGGTACCAAGGAGATATCAACAGCCATTGCCAAAAATAAAACATCAAATCCCGGCAACTTTTCATCAAGGGGGTGAGTGAAGGGAACATGCAAGACCTAAGGCTGTGTCTCAGCTTCCCTGCCCGGTAATCTCACACCGCCGGCTCCGGGCGAACAGGCTGGATTTTCCCATCTGGGTCTGACCAGCACTGGCAACCGGTGGCTCCTCGCTCCCAGCCTGTTTGAGGAGCGCTGTGTGGAAACCAAACGCTCGGGGGGATTGCAAGGTGCTCTTCCACCTCAAGCACTTCAGCGGCCAGTACACACCAGTGACACAGCTCAGGCTGGGCTGTTAATGAAAGCCGCCCGACGTGCGGTGGAGCTTCGTGTCTTAAAACAGGCACCCAGTCAATTCAGCAGCTTTGTTCCCATTCTGGGAAAATTTTCCCAAAGACACCTCTTTCCTCAATTTGTAATTTGGAGACTGTGGTGGTACACTCGTGACTCAACGGGAGGGTCTCCCTCATTTTCTTTCCCTTTTCCCGATCCTTAGACATAAACCGTTGACCAAGTCGGGGATTAGGGGTGGATTTCGGTCCGCTCTGAACCTCGTGACTCAGTGGGAGGGTCTCCCCTACTTTGTCTCCTCAATATACACATTAACTCAATCTGATACACGAGTAAATCGCTCCAGTTTAATTGCAATTTGTTTTCTCTCTGCATACCTTTTCCATGTTGAATAAGTAACGGAGTAAACCTTGCCATCAAATTCTGTTGTCGCACTTTTTACAAGTTTATATTAAAATCATTCGCTTTCTGCTATCCCTGATGGTGATTTTTTAATGGGCCTAAATTACCCATCTGTGACAGAGACCTAACACATCACTTGGGGGTCAAAATGGCACCAGAGCTGAGCAGGCACCCTCCTGCTTTTTTGACTGAGGGCACCATCCAACAAAAGACACTCAGTCACATCTCACCGTAATCCTGACTTGCAGAGGAAGCTGGAGGGATGGGTGCACTGAGGCACAGTCTTCCAAAGAGCTGAACTCAGGAGCTGTGTCTGCCCCTGTGTTTATGCTGTATGAGGTTGTGCACCCCCAGGAGCATCTTCCCTGCATGCACACGGCCATGCCTGCCACGGCGGGATAGCACAATGCCTATTCGCAGGGCAATGGCTATTACTCTGACTGACCTAAGCTTTCTGGGAATGTAGGACTTGGTCTAACCACCCAGGCTGAGCTCAGAGGCAAGTCTCAGACCTGACACTGAAGATCAGCAGATGCAGGAGGGACTACTAAAAACCCAGTTTCCTTCACCTGCCTGCTCCTAACCTGGCTTTCTCTGCAGCCGGGATGTGTGAACAAGGAGCAGCAAATAACTTTCTCCTTCCCTGCTCTTCAAACCCTGTCCACGATTTTCCAGTTGCAGCCTGTCCCTGATGCCATGAGAGAAGTAGAAGGGAGCCAAAGGGAAGAACACAAAAGCCCTTTCTGAAGACATCAGGCCTGCTGTACACTGGGAGGGAAAACCCTTGCTGATTCGAGCCCCCTTCCCATCTGCTCCGTGGAGGTGACTGGCCGAGGCAGCGGAGCATGAGATTTTATTATAATGATTGTCTTAACACAGAGCTGAAATTGTTCCGAGCACACGGAGCTTCTGGGAATAGGCAAGCATCCAAAATAATCTTTGGACTGCAAACTCTGTGACGAAGAGGTGGCATAAACCAACAGACATCGCAAAAGCCTTCTGAGCCTGCTTCCCATCGAGCAGGGTTGTCCCCGCCAGTCTGCAATTTCACCTCCAGACAGCTCCTGCTTTTGTTCCGGCCTTGGCAGACACATTGTTTTTCAACGAGGGAAAAAATACGTATATCGAGGGACTGTAAACCAGCTCAACCCAATTAAATCAAACCCAGTGGCTGCCGGGCTGTGCTTGTCTCCCCAGTCACTTCCGATCTGGTGCCTGCCATGCAAAACCAGTGACATTGTGGACTTCAGCAACACACTTAGGACCAAAGCCCAAATCTATAAAGGTATGTAGATGCCTAAGCGGCAGTTAGACATCTAAATATCTTTGTGGAGTGACACGAAGTTCTTGGGGCAGAAATAAGTTTTCTTACAAAGACGAAACCGGCTCTATTACCATGTATATTCCTGAGAACTCCTATAGGGCTCTTTGCGTTGAGCAACACCTGTAGCTCGGGTTGTGAGAAGTCCGATGTGTGGGGGCACAACCACCTTCTCTGGGCACTCTTTTTTCTCTTCAACTCCAGAAGTGGAAGCATTTACTACTCCCTTGCTACTCATTAAATAAGCCCGCCTTCCTGGAGGCCTTGCAAAGCTTTTAGTAGTTAGCAGCACCCGGCAAATTAGAAGTAACGGGTTTTCTGGCTGGAATGTATCATGCTGTTAATCCTTGGGAAACACATTCGCAGCAGTCCACGTCATGAGCGGACGCATTTTGTCTACTAGGTGGTTGCTGGTGGTAGAGCAGAACTTGGTGAGCACCAGCGGGATTTTACATGGTAATTGGCCAGTGCGCGCAAGGCTTAAGAGTTTTGGCTGTTGGCAACAGTGAAGCAGGATTTGGTCTCTCCCCTGAGTCTTGCTAATACTCAGATACTGCAAAGGAATCTAAACGGTTTATGCTATTCCAGGTGGGCAAAGCAGTGTGTAGGGTAGGAGCTCACATAAAGTCGATCCAGGAGAATTAGTGTTTCTTCTGGCTGTTATAGCCTGCCTAATTCTAACTCCTTTAGGAGTTATTTCACCATAGCATCTGTACAACAAGCTATGAAATTCCTATCGCGCTGACTTGGCTATGGGTACCCCTGCAAAGGGAACTCACTTAAAACACCCTTCAGAGGGTGTTTTCTAATTCAAAATTAGAACGGACAAGGATTATCTGCAAGCAGGTTGCATGGGTACCGCTCTGCGTTTTGAATGAAAGTTCCCCTTGGTGCCTTTATGTTAAAGGTTTATTTTTGTGCCGCTCAAGTAACGCACAGCCATGTTTCCCTCTTGCAGTAAGCTCCTTCTGAATCACGTTTTCTCCTGGTGTTTGGAAGAGCAAACGGCAATAAGAAGGGTGAAACCTCTGTGGCCTCGCCAAGAGCGAACCAGCCTCCCTGCTGGGAGAGATTCTAGGAAAGGACATTTGGGACAATGGAAGCAGGTGCTGCCAACATTTCAGTTCTAATCTTTTTGTCAAGTGCAACATGTTCCTGTTAATTTTACTGCTGGGTCAGACCTGCGAGCCCTGCCTGCTGTGCCCAGGCTCCTCTCCCAGCGATCCCACGCCGCGCCGATTTGCTTAACCTCTGGTTTGTTGTACATCTCTATTATTCTGAGCGGTCAGAGAATGCCCTGTCCATTGAGTATAAATGCTGAACATCTTAAAGATATTTTATATCTGATTAAGCACTTTATAAGTCTCTTCATGCACGTATCACCAGGCCAGATTTCCTCATTCTGCAGGCATAAGAAAATATTTTTTGCTCGGTTCAATAAAACCATTTGTATTCATCTTTACTGATTCGACTGTTGTTTTCCCTTGCTCAGCAAGATGTATATTACAGTCTGTTTAATTGTGTGTTTGATCTTTACTACTTAACCAGATCTATTTATCATTACAATGCATCAGTACATTATAAAGCTTTCAGGCACATTTATCAGCATAACAAAGCTCCCACTACAGAAGAGTCCTCCAGGGAAATAAAGCAACAACAACAAATACTTTAATGCAATTCACTTAACAGTGCAAATATTTGTAATTACAAAAACCTTTAAGTGTGCTTCTTCCATAAATGGCATGTTTTACTTAAAATTGCTTTCATAATGTGATAGTGCCTCCAATTTATGCAGCTGATGGTTCCCTCACATTAAAGAAAGCAAGGCCAAGTTAATCTGTTCCTTATATTTTCCCTTTTGCTAATGTGAAGGCAGAACTCAAGCTCACTGATGTGCCATTGAAAATTTGGTTACACCTAATAAAATGAGAACATTTAAAAAACACTAGTGTGTCATTAATAACTGCTATAAATATATTACAGCATGAACAATGTTACAGACAGCTGCAAGCCATGGGTGAACTACGTCTACAACAACCAATTAATCCTTAATTCTAATGTCTGTTAATCATTGATTAACCCTTTATGAATAACAAATACATTACCTTTGCTGTAAACTGGGACCACCAGGACATATTACATGGCTCTTCATTTTTCTCCTGTCTGTCAAAGGGAAATACATGTTGTCAATCTATTGTAATTCCACCACCATTTTTATATATTTAACATTCTTGGAAAATATGTTGTTTACTCCATTAGCAGGTTTGGGTTTTTTTTTTTTTTTTGCTTTTGCCTTCAGTAGCAAACTGTTGCAAACCGAAGACATCCCAGGAAGTCAGTTTTTAGGGCTGAAAACTGTCAGATGACAAGAAAGGCCTGGAGATATTTTTTCTTATCATGCAGTGAGTCCCATTCAGAATGTCTACGGAAAGTGCCCGACTTGGGCATTGCAACTGCGGCTCTGCCACAGCACATGGAACAGGAGCTGGTGGCACTGGGCCTGGCCTGAGTAGGCATCCTCGGGACCACGGCGGGCAGCCTAAGCTGAGCTCTGAGCACCCTGTGCTTTCTGTTCAGAAATCAGGGTACTGCCCAGCAGCACTTTTCAGATCTCCAGCTATTCCTCCACCCACGATGAAGTTTCCTGCCTCCAGACAGCAGTAACAGGAGACTCACCTTCATCAGATCACCTTCATCACACCATTAAAATAGCCAGAACTGAAGCTACAAGAGCTAAAAATGAAATTATGAATACAAATATTAGAGTATCAGCACTAAGATTCTGAAGGCAAGTACTCAAAAATTAGCAAAATCCAGACTTCTAATATTTTGTGAAACCGCAGTGGGGCCACATGAACATTACGATCCTTAAGTGACAAGCATCATGCGGTATTTTCCATAGCATTAGAGATCACCTTCCATTCAGAAGACCAATGCCCCACTGAAAATGAGGGGTCAAAAATCTATTTTGCATCCACTGTTTCTGCCTAGACCCGTCCTACTGCCATTGTTATTGTGCCTAATTTTAACATGTAGACTTTAATGTCCAGTCTGCCAGAGACACAGAGATGCAGAGGAAATCTAATCCTGCCCATGTTTCTCATTGTTCTAGAATGGGAGATACCCACCACATTTCAAAACATGGTATTTCAGGCCATCGTTTTGGGGAAAAACAAGTTCTCTCCTCTTCCAAGCAAAACCTCTGCCAAGGGAGAGGGAGTGAACATGCCACTGAAGGACCTACATGTGCAGTGGAGGAGTTTCATGTCCCAGCATCTATGAAGAAGGGGTACTACTCCCCCAAAAAGGTACGATCAGCAGAGCAATAAGGTGCACGGCTGCAAGCAGTGTTGTTAGGGAACAGGACAAGGGCAGGACAGGCTTGGATATGTGAAAGTTTTCTGAAAGGAGCCAGCCAAGAGCACTGCTGTCACCACAGAGAGGGAACTGGAAACTTCCCTGTGAGGGCCCCTGAAAGCTATTGAGAAAAAAAGAAAAACAAAACAACAACAACAACAAAAAAAAAACCCCAGACCATGATGGAAATCAAAAACTTGAGACATCTCCAGTCTCAAAGCACCAGTCTCATCTCCAGGCAAAAGCACAAGGACATATTCCACAGAGGACAAAATCTCATAGTCAGGATAACAAAGAAAGTCACCTATGCCCAGGCTTTAGAAAATGCCTAGGGTGGCTACGTTTCCCCTCTGCTTTTTAACAAGCCTTCGTATTTGTGCTTGTAAAATATTTGGAGCAGGGATTATCTTCAAATATTCATCTACATGTTTATAAATACAAGAAAGCATTTACAGAGCCTCTATCCTGAACAGGTCCCAGGTCTTTGAGCCACCCACCCGTGATTTAAGAAGGGAAACAACACCTGAACTCTGAGTGCCGGGTGAGCCGGCTGACACAGCTTTATTAACAGTCTCACCAGGCTGCTTAATATCTTATCCTCTTCCAACTCTGTGATGCGATGGCGAATTCTGCCGCTGAAGTGCTCCGGGCAGGCTTAAACCCTGAGCGACCGATACATAATTCGGAACGGGCGCATTTGCAGGCTTTTAAAGTGAAGATTCTCCATGCGCAGAATCTAAATGTGCCATAATAGCTTATTAAAAAGAAAAAAAAAAAAAGACTGATAAGAGGCGGCTTAAAGCGGTCGCAGGGAAAGCAGGGCCCGTTGTTGTAACGGGGTTTCACGTTTCGGTGGACAAAGCGTCTGTTTTGCCACCTAGTGGCCCCTGCGCAGGGACCGCCGGCAGCTCCGCGCCGGCCGCGGCCGCAGCGCCCACCAGCTCCCGGGGCTCGGAGCAAAACTGCAGGAGGAGAGAGGAGCGATTAAAAAACAAATGTATAGCATATACAACAATCACAAACCAGATCACCTGCAGTTCTTAAATTTAGCAGAGAAATCAGTAGAAAAGCTCACGTATCACAGCCCCGGTGCTCCGGCGTCAGCGTATACGGCCCTGGCTTGAAACAGCCAGCAGCACGGGGTTTCTGAGAAGGCAACTTGAGAAAACAACCGTTCAGCATCTGACTTCGTTCCTATTGTAAAATGCAGAGGTTGGCATGACACAAGTTTAGATCATTTGTCTGACTGAAGCCAAAGGTTTGGGTTGGTACTGCGGCACCGTGGCAGCTGCCACTCGGCACCTCCACAAGCTCAGGCTGACGGCAAAGCACATTATTACATTGCATTCTTCTATTATATTTTCATATATTTAACTTACCGCAAGGGTCAGACCGCAATTTCTATCCCCTGACACGTTCAACTAGGCGAAGGCTATAGCAGGCAAACTTTCCCTCCCCAGGCTGAGCAGACACTGCATTTCTGAAAGTCCAGACCCCTGGAACAATCATACTAAAAGATAATTTAAAAAAATTAACATGTCATAAACAACAAAACATCACCCTTTCTACCCAGGAATCTACAGCCCCAAACCAGAGGCTGATGGAGCTGAGCCTAAGCATCTCTCTGTTTCCAGCATTTGGAGTTTTAAACCTCACACTAATGGATATTGGGGTGAATTATCAAATGTGGGTTATCAAAGCAGTTTTTCAAAAAAACACCATAGGTTGGAGAAGTTTCATCCTTCTGTGTCTCCTGGGGATGGATTTTCAGTGGGCTGTAGGTATCTGGAGGCAGAGGGGATAGGAGGAGGCAGTACACAGAGGCACCTCTTCTGGATGGCATTTCATTTCCATACTGAGCATTTCCTAAGTAATGAAGCCGCTTTGAAACTGGAAAATTAGATTCATTGCCATGAGAAGTTGACAACACACACTCGGACCTGCAGGGACCGTCCCTGGTTTATTCTACTGTAGTTTCAGGCACTTAACTGGAAAGACTATATACATGGGGAGCTATTCCTCCTAACCACCGAAGACAAGCAGAAGAGGGAGCCCGGACAGATGAATCTGGTCCTAAGAACAGCCACCACCTAATGGCTGGTCAACAGCCTTTCAAAGGAAAACCTGTGGTGTCTGCTTAGATTTGAACTCACAGCTGCCTCCCACAAATACATCACCACTACTGGGCGTCACTGGCAGCTGCACCGACAATTAATTGCTGATGAAATCTAAAATGCTTCGGGAATCGCAGCAATATCAGAAACCTTCCAGCAACGTTGGACATAACACATGAACGGAGTTCTCCAAATGGCGAGGTTCAGTCCCAGAGCCTGTGTCGTCGGGAAAGACATTCACTGGAACGACACATTTTGCTCTGAGATGCATACGAAAATTCGAGTGGGATGTATACCACAGTCCAAGGGGTCACAATTCAATACACCTCTTCCAACAGACTTAAGACTGATTTTTCTGTAAAATGGGATCAGATCTCAGCTACTAGTTACGTGATGCAAAACTGTGCCTTTACCCTTTGATTTTGCAGAGGCTGAAAATCTCTAAAAATGAGCTTTGAGTCACAGTGCAGATTTTTCACCTCTTATCTGTGCTTCCTGCAGTAAGAGGGACTTACCCTGTGCTTAAAATGGCTGGTCTGCAGGAGGAAAAGAAATGAAGCAAAGAGGAAGCTGTTGAGAATATGAATCCTTGAAAACCTCCAGTTGCAGCAACCCATTGCAGAGGCTAGGCTTTCCACTTCATGCTTGGAATGGGAAGAGATGGCCTCAGAGCTGACTACGAACGGCTATAACTTAGAGATAAAGATAAATCTACCACCGTAACTTCGTAACACGATAAAGGCATTTCACGCACACTTTTTCCCTTTAAAAAACATGGGCAAGCAAACAGCAAAATGAACAAACACCCATGGCAAAAAGAAGTTGGAAGTCCCCTGACTCCACTTTAATATGGAAACTACTGATGCTGATAACAGTAAATATGTGACTGGAAAACACCAAAAGCAGATTCCCTTTCTGTTGTGGTTTAAGAACAGTAAAATACAGCCCAGACTTAATGTTACACAAGGGCTTAACCGAAATCCTACTAAACAGCAATGGAGAGTTAAATGAGGTTTACTCTGATGCTTTTAGGTGTGCTGGAAAGCAAGTACTGCTGCTTGCCGGGTTCCTGGGAAGGGGAACATGCCGTGAAGCCAACAGCTGTGTTGGAGGCAACTGGCTTGAGAATTCAATCCGTTGCATTGGGTGGGACATTTTAAAAATGGCTGGTGGGGTTCGGAAACACAAGCCTGAGACGTCAGCTCCTCAGTAGACTTATTTTATGCCCTAACTCCTAGGGTTCATCCAGGGAGGACCAGCTCCATGAGCTTTTCCCAAACTATACAAGGACCCTGCTTTCACAGCACAGACGAAGAAATAGCGCTGTCACACTGACACGTAATTGTCTACTTCCTATACGTCAAACTTGACATGTAAAAAAGGTTCTTGTGGCCATTTAAGCTAATGATTTTGCTCCTTTCTTTACTGTAATTTTTTGCAACTCAAAACATATTCAAGTATTTAAATGTATTTTTTTTAAAGTTTCTTATTTTATTTCTTGAGCAGACCATCAACACTTCCAGCCATCGATTACCCTTTTTAGGCAGCACGTGAAAGACGGGGGATATAGTTAAAACCGTGCAAGTAACAAATGTCTTCAGTGGACTGGCATGCTCACAGAATGATCTACATCATCTTGGAAATGTCTCAAATGCCTCTAATCATCCCAAGGACATACTTTAGTCTGTTTATGGTGGCCTTGAGACAGTGTCACAAGCCCCCTCAAAACAAACAGTGCTCCTTCAAGAAAACACTCCATTACGGCTCTGAGCAGAACTGTAAAGGAAAAGTGCCAAGAGTAGATGTGAAAAGCCGTAATTCTTTCTTTATTACAGAAAATGTAGAAATGGAACTCCAGATGAGGAACTGCATGAAGACAGACCAACTGGGCAATCCCAAACCCAAAACTGGAGTGTTGTGGTTCAGCCTCACTGGTAACTAAGCCCCCCACAGCCGCTCGCTCGCTCCCCACCAGTGGGACGGGGGAAAGAATTGGAAGAGTAAAAGTGAGGAACCTCATGGGTTGAGATAGTTTAACAGTAAAAAGACAGTTTAACAGGTAAAGCAAAAGCCGTGCACGCAAGCAAAGCAAAACCAGGAATCCATTCCCCACTCCCCACGGGCAGGCGGGGGTTCAGCCATCTCCAGGGCAGCCGGGCTGCATCACACGTAATGGTTTCTTGGGAAAAAAAAAAACCTCCACCCCTTCCTTCTTCTTCGTCCCAGCTTTATATACCGAGCATGACGTTATATGGTAGGGAATATCCCTTTGGCCAGCCTGGGTCAGCTGTCCCGGCCGTGTCCCCTCCCAGCTCCCCGTGCACCCCCAGCCTGCTCGCTGGCAGCCCAGCACGAGAAGCTGGACTGACCTTGACTGCTCAGCAACAACCCAAAACATCAGCACCTTATGGACATTTTTTCATCCCAAATCCAAAACACAGCCTCACACTGGCTTCTGTGAAGAAAATTAACTCTATCCTGGCTGAAACCAGGACATAGACATAAAAAAATAGAATATTGGATAAGAGTTTAGCAAGGCAGTGTGCACAGAGGTCAGCCAAGGAGAGACCAAAAAACAACTGGTCTGTGTTGAGTTGGAACTCACAGATTAAAAGTAGAGCTGAGAAAACGACATTTTTTCTTTAAAAAGGGAAGAATTTTAGAAGTAACTTTCCAGGTCCCCCGAACACTAGAAGGAAGCACGGAAGGAGGAGAGGAAGCAGATGCTGAGGGACAAACAGCCTGGTACGAGGTCCAAGACACAGATACGGTGCGTTCTGCAAGAGGCAGACACACCCCGGGTGCAGACAGTGGGATGAAAGCGAGCACTCGGACTATAAGAGTGGGACCACTGCACTGCGCATCTACTCAACGCGGAGCCTTTGCTACTAATGAGGTGCTCAGCTCTACCTAGGTGAATGCAGTTTGAAGACTGAGACGAGGATCAAGTTCTTCAAGCTCTTGTGACCGCAGGAAAATAGCTTACCAAGGAAGTCAGAAAGTCAATGGAGGCAAGAAGACGAGAGCTGAAAGTCAGAGATGAGAAATCCTGTCATTTCATCTGCAGAAGATAACCATATTGGACTATGTCATTCAAAAGGACAAAAACAGCAAGCCACAAAAGAAAGGATGTAGTGTAAAGAAAGAAACTGGAAAACGGATGAATAACACAGTTTGGTCTTCCTGGAAGATGTGTCACTGACCTCAGCACAAAGGCACATTGGCTAAAATGTGACATGCTCACTAAATTCAAGTCAGCCTACATGACTTCATGTTCAACATGAAACAATAACTGGAATTTAGAGACAGGGAAAGCCAAATTAAATAAAGCAGTTTAAAAATTATAGTGATGGTTATCCCCCATGTAAGCAAACTACCAAAGGAAATAGCAAAAACCCCATCACTTGACATTTTAATATAAAGACTAGAAATCTTTCTGAAAGGTTTACTTAAGTCAAAACACGGTATCAGGTTTAATGAAGAAGCGTATCACATTTAACAGCTTTACTAAGTGGTCAGACAAAATGATCTAATATCACTCTCTGCCCTTAAAACCAATGATTTTTTTTTTTCCCTATTTTTCCTTTTTTTTTTTCTTCCTCCCACTTTAAAAAAGGTAGAAAGGTTGGAGTGAACTGAATAAAGGAAATATTGGCAGTGCTGCCTTCTTCAAGCAGAACCACCACCATTATTGAAGCATCCACTGAGATTAAATCAGAGGAGAAAACCCTTCAGTCTGAGGCAAGGAGTAAGCTGGTAACAGCCAGACTACAGCAGCCACAGTCATTTGGAAAGCCAGCCTTAATCATTTGAGGTGGAAGGCTGGACGAAAAATCATAGGGCATTTTCTCAAAAAAAACATACTAAAGGAAAAAGCCTTGAGGCTTGTTATAAAGGAAGCTGAAGCACTTTACCCTGAATGGAAAAGGCCTCTTGTTGTTCGTTTGGTAGCAACCTTGTACGACCTTTGAACAATGTTGTCACATTTTAGATTGTAAAAAGAAAGTTACATTAAAAAAAACAACACAACAAAAATGCCCAAACACAAAACCAAAACAAAAAAAACCAACCCAAGCTGCAGGGACTTCAGGACCGACTCCCAGTAACTCCAACTGGAGCCCTGTCCCAGGATCTCCCAGCTGACAGAGATCTTTTCCTAACCCACACTTAGGCTTGTCTGTTCCTGTACCGGCGTTTCTTTAACATTCTTTAACATGTCTTTAACGTTTCCCCAACCAGCCTTCGCTTTAAGCTGAAAAAGCCAAGTTACGCACACGACAAGCCCTCCACACCTTCAGCCGTTCGAGCGCCGGCCTTTGCTGCGACTTCAGCTCGAGCTCACGACCGCAACTCTACGCCAAACGCTCCCGGTCCCGTGTAGAATCTCTGATCCGTTCGTACCGCTACCAAACCCGCCGTGCCAGACGCATCTGGCCATCACACCGTTTTCTTTTCCGCGGCTGCCCCACGGTGGCAATCGATCAGTCCTACCATGGGAAACAGCTCACGGCTCCTTTTTCTGGCAAATTTTTGTTTTGACTTGCGACTACCTGACTTCACATTTGCACAACTGGTACCTTTCCAGGAGTCCGGTCTTTGATACCATCGAATTCTTGTGCAGGTTCCAGAGCCTCCCGCGTACCGGCGCTGCCTACAAACTTTGAGCCGGCAGCGGTCTCAGTGGTTGGCCTCCTTCTTGGCCAAGATCCTCAATTTCTATGATAATCAAAAAAAAAAGGAATGACTGAGGCAGACACTTTGATTACCTCCTCTTTCACCTTTCAACACTGCCTCAGGTCATCTCCCGTGGCCCTCTTCTGCCACTGCCTTCCCCACTTTCTATTTTCCCACTAACTGCAACTTCTTCTGTCCAAACTTTATTTAGCGCATCCTTTAGCCAGCCGGAGGACATCTAATCACATTTCCACCACCCAGCAAAAGCAGCCATAAAAGATACAAGGTTAGTCTGGCGTAACAGCCTTTGTTTATTATTGTACACTTTTCCAATTAGTCCTTTACTCCAAGCCTTTTTTTTTTCATTTGTTAATTCAGCTTTTCAGACCACAACCCAGAAGTCGGTCCCCATCAGCCTTCTCGTTGCCAGGGTGGCTTTTCTTCTCTGCTCCGAGAGCAGCAGAAAACTGGATTACTCTCCAGTCAGACCAACAGACGTATTTCAAGCACTACCGTAAAAAATATCGACCATATTACCACCAGAGTGGCAATGCCCTATGGCACCCATCAGTGCAGTATTTCAGTCTCAAATCCTGAAAAAGGTTGTGCCTGAGCAAGCACGGATAACGGCTCAAAAACAGGCAGCTGAAGGACAGCTTCAGAGAAGTGCATGCAATAAACACGAGTGCCTTCATTTCTAGTTCATCAATTTATTGATTCACTGGAAATAAAGCTTACTTACATAAGCCGTGTCCAAACTGATGCAAGAGAAGGAAAAAAAAAACCAAACCCTCTTGGATTTCCTCGGGAAATGTGGCTGCAAACGAGACCGTCAGCGATTCTTGGCAGCCAGATGTTAAATGTTGCTTTTACATATGTTCAAGAAGCATCTTCAGCCTGACAATGCAGCATCTTAGAACACGAACTACCAGCGAAATATAACATCCTACTTCAACTGCAGGAGACCACATCTGATTTTTTGCAAGTTTTTGGCCACAAAGCTGTTAGAAGTGTCTTTGCTGGCATAACTTGCACCTTTAAGACTGCTGTCTGCTTTGTTTCATGGAGGGAATAGGAATGGTTTTACCATCAAATAAATTGTAATGGATGACATATTTGTCTCTAGATGTTCAAGGCACACACCTTCCTCCACTCTCCCATGGGGATAAAATTTCACTTTATATAGTGCTCCTTGGGTACTGACCTGCAAGTTTCAATCCTTCTTGACTTGCAGCCTCCCAATGCTCTCCTAAGAGGTGGCTGCTCCATAGACGTGCAGGAATGGGGGACAGTAACTTTTCACAGATCCCACAGGAAGAGCTCACTAACCTCAGGTGCACAGTTACTAGTTCAGATTAACAGTGAACACACAGACGGGAGGCTACCGAGGAGGTTTATATCCAGGTTTACTTTTGCCCAACCTGGATTTCCATCTTGCAGCAGCTAAACTTGCTTTTTTGAACTGCGTAGGGATGAAGGACATCTCATCCAGGAGCACAAGAAAGGCCCAAAGAGCTTCCAGCTGAAATCCAACCTGCCCTAAAAAACGCTTCTGCCCACGTTCAAAGAAACAAATTCCTTCGATGCAGCGAATACAATTACATCCTGCTGCACGCTTCCATCATCACAAAAGCAAATAAAACAAGGGACACTTCTGATGTTGGACTTCGGCAAAAGACGTTTATTATTATTATTATTATTATTGATGTGTTGCTGTTGTACCTTCTCTGCTCTGCCCACAGTGGTGGCATAAATGCTGTTACCATATTGTAGCTGATGATGCCGGTGTACAAATCAAAATCCATCTTAATTTCAAACTCCATTAGAAACACAGGAAAAAAGATCAACATTTACGAAATGTAAAGGGAAAAATGGTATGGAAAGAGGTTGTTGTTTTTTTTTAATTTTTCAAGCTTCCAAGACAGTATTACAAACAGAGAGCAAAGTAAAGCTAGAAATGAAATACTTGACAGCATCTGTTTAAAAATTACAGCTAAGAAACCTAATAAAAGTTGAATAAACAGTTACTAGAAATAAAAATTTTTACACATATGGTATTTGTCTGGGATTTTTATTTCTTTAAAATAATTCATACAAATGGTTACAGTCACAAACATGATTTTAACCAAAAATATTGCTAGCCTACCACATTACCAGGAAGGAATCAATGTAGGCAATGAAATGCTGCTACTTTTCAGTAGTCTAGTGCCTTTTTCGCATACCACCAATAATATATACTTTAACTGGTGACAAAAAGCACAATGCTCGTTTATACAAAACCTTTTTTTTTTTTTCCTCAAAATCTCTTTGCAAGGTTGTCTTCATTTTGAAATAAGGGAATTCATGCCAAAATTAGGAGAAACTGTTCTTTTGTTTACTAAATTATTCTAAAAAATAAGACAAGCAGGTAGAAAAAACAATGCACTGTGTGGCGTAGAAAGAAAAATGGGAAAAATTCATTGTCCTGAGAAGTTTGCCAACTGCCTCATTTTTGGGCATGTTTTAACATATAAAAGAAAGGATTTTTAATCTCAAAATTGGTTTGTTGAATGCCTCCCTTATGTTTTTCCTTGTTGACAGCTAAGCAAACAAACCCTTTTTAATGTTCTAAAAACTGTACACAGACAAGTACATTCATGATATAATTAACTACTAACTTCTCTTGCTTAACAAAGAACCCATAGGACACAGAAACAGTGAATCAGTCCACTGGACAGGGACAAACTACAATTTATACGGAGGAAAAAATGTTTCCAAATCTTCTTTTTGTCTCCCACCTTTTCCTTTTATACTGTATATTGGACCAGTTTCTAAAACAATAATCGTCTCCTCCTGTAAGTTCATGGTTTTGCCTTTAATCAAAATCCAGGGTTTTGTTTTGTTTGTTTGTTTTCCACACACTGAAGTTGAAATCGCCGATGTTGGGAATGCTGTTTTCATAGGCTACAATTGGTCGCTTGGGTGGTCTCTATCAGCTTCTGGTTTGACAGTTTGGCCAGGGGAAGGAGCATGGGGCGGGTGGGCTACAGCAGGGAGGCCGTGTGATAAAGACATAGGGTTGGGGACTATTCCTTCTACTGCTGCAGGTATGCCAGTTGAAGCCACGCTTACGACGCCCGGGGGATACCTGCTGAGAGAAGAAAACGAGAACATACATTAAAACCAAGAGATGACTGACTGGAAAGCCCACCTTGCCTCCTTCTAGAGCTACCAAGATGCTGCTTCTGTTTTCAGACCAGTGAGAAAGACAGGTGGTTAAGCTCCAGATGAGATACCATATGCAGATACTGCTAAATAATGCAAAAGATGCTGTATTTTACCCACATGAGAAATAAAGGTTTCCTAGCTTGTTTCTTCAGATTAAATAGCATGAGTGGCAGCACAGCAACAGAAACAAAGTACACCTCAACAAGAAGTAGTTCAGGCTAGGTCTGCATGACAGGTATCTGTCCTCTATGACTTTTCCTCCAGTTGAACTTTGGGGATATTCTTCTCTTTCATTCTCACATGAAATTTTAAAATTTCACTGTTGTGATTTGAAAAAATAATTCTTTAAACTTCAATCTTGCGATTGTAGCTTTCTGCTAGCCCTTCAAAAGAGAAATCATACCCACACAGTCTTAAGATGACAAATTCAAGCCTATTGCACCCGAGTGCCTTTTCAGTATCAAACCTGCCACTGTACTTGTCTGAAAGAGAACCAGTATCAGTTGTACAGAGGACAAGTGCTTTAGGCAGACTGCAAGAGAGAGAGGTGCAAACACAAAAAGTACCGATGGTTTTAAAGATTTCTTACTCTATCTAGACGAACAGTGAGGCCTAATATTAATTCAATTAAAAAAAAATCACCCTCTGATTCAGCTTGATTTTTATGATGGCTCTGGTATTATCAGGCTAAAAAAAAAAAAATCTTACGCATCTACTGTTTCAATCCAGACGTTCAGATGTCATCAGCGAACACTGTTATTTCACAGTGCTGTATATAAACAACAGCTACACACGAGCACTTTTAACAAAAATATGTTTCCTTTTTAGCCAAATAACTTGCAAATGGGCACTGAGGTATCTCACGCTGGCCACCTGACACCAGCCCTTTGCCTCCCTTCCCCATCATAAAGCTGCACACTCATCCCTTCTCTCCCGCTACGTTCTGCCCATCCAAGTGTCCTAGTAAGAGCATTAGCCGTTTAAAAGCCTAAACACACAAACCTACCACTTAACTCACTGCAGCATTTGCTACCCTAATATTTACTTAGAACTACATCGGAGACAAGGCACTTCGAGGCTTGTCAAGCTTTTTCAAATATCTCATCATTCTGATGTTGATTTTCTTCTCAGCAGAGGTCAATGCTGCATGCATTGGGGAATTTCACCCTATTTCAGTAGCATTTTTTTCCCCGAAGTAATGCATGTTTGTGCTGCTCATCCTAAGTTCCCTCAAACTGAGAGAAAATTAGTGCAGAGCTTATGCAAAACTCAGAGAAGGAATCAAGCTGGATGAAAGCATACTTATCTGTTCTTTTTTCTTCCACCACAGAAACATCAGGGAAGCCGATTTTTGCAAGCACCGTGCCAGACAGGGTCAGCATCGCTATGTGCCACGGCACAGGGACAATGAAGACACCATACACTGGCCTGGTCATTGTGGGAAAGACTCCTACAGATTGTGCCACTGACTGTAACCTGGGATGGGTAGCCAGTATGTGAAAGATCACATCACCCGTAAGCCAGTGAACTTTGTTCCCAACTGTACACATATTTACAGGGCTTCCTATGCCGATGCCTCCTCTAGAGAGGTTCCTTAGTATTCATTTGCAGTTGCTAATGGAATTAGTTGCTTGTTTCAGTATGTCAATTTGACTTATTAATCAAATTTGCTTCAACTCCTATGAAAACTGTCAGGCTGGGTATTGTTTTACTTACTCAAATTTAATTTTGAAACAGCTTATCTGTTACTCTAGGTGCTTTGCAAAAAACACAACATGACATGACAAAAACTTCCATTTAAAAGCCCAACACAGCAACCATTTCCAGCACAGAATCTCTACTTCCTAACATCATATTCTCTGAGCATCAACACACCGGAGCTGGGAGAAATCAAGGAGAGCGCCAGGTCTACAACTGTGTTTCCTTCAGGAAGAAAAGTCAGAGCATCCCCCTCATAAAAATGGATGGTGGTGGATCAGGAGCATTAACAGTTCCCTTATGAGCACATTAAGCAGTTCTAACTACACATCTGTAATTCAGCTTTGACTCCAGATACACTTGCTGTATACAGAAGTATTCCCCTTGGACACCAAGTTACAACAATTGGGACTCTACCTGCCAGCACATCTCCTAAGACACAGGCTTCCTAAAGGCTTTTAGTAACATCCAAAAGTCCTACAATTGTTTTTCTTGTCCTCAAGCTACACAATGGCAGTAGCCAAAATGCAGATAACATAGCCCCCTACAGAACCTGTATTTCGCTTGACGGCTCCTAACCCTATTTTGCCATTCTCTTTCCTTAATTTTTGTCCCTTTTTAATTTAATCACCAGTGTTGTTCAAATCATATCCCTGAAAGGAGGGCACATAAACTCAACAGCCTCTACACATGGGCATTTCTATGCTACATAACCTTCCCTTATGTTGCTATTTATTGCTTTTCTATTCTTAACCAGCAAATACATTTCCCCCAGCACTTCATAAAGTTGCCCCCAATCTTCCTCCTCTGGCAGCAGTAAGATGAAACATTTTCCAGGTAAAATGTCCACTAAATTAAATTTTTGTGAAAGCAGAAGCGAGAGATCAGTTACACCTCCTCTGCTACTTCATTCTCTTCCTTCCCCTTCCCCAACACAATTTTAATTTACAAAGGAAAATACAGTAGCCCCATTAATTACAACTGAATGGCAACTTTAATTTCTATGTTAATCTGTATTTTTTAAAAATACAGAAGCACCCTGAACTCACTATGTTAAGCTCTTGTCGTGGTTTAGCCCCAGCCAGCAACCAAGCACCACGCAGCCGCTCGCTCACTCTCCCACGGTGGGACAGGGGAGAGAATCGGAAGGGTAAAAGGGAGGAAACTCATGGTTTGAGATAAAGACAGTTTAATAAGTAAAGCAAAAGCCGCGCACGCAAGCAGAGCAAAACAAGGAATTTGTTCACTACTCCCCATGGGCAGGCAGGTGTTCAGCCATCTCCAGGGAAGCAGGGCTCCATCACGCGTAATGGTTTCTTGGGAAGACAGACGCCATAACTCCGAACGTCCCTCCACCCCTTCCTTCTTCTTCGTCCCAGCTTTATATACCGAGCATGACGTTATATGGTAGGGAATATCTCTTTGGCCAGCCTGGGTCAGCTGTCCCAGCTGTGTCCCCTCCCAGCTTCCCGTGCACCCCCAGCCTGCTCGCTGCAGGCCAGCATGAGAAGCTGGACTGTCCTTGACTACTTAGCAACAACTCAAAACATCAGCACTTTATCAACTTTTTCTCATCCCAAATCCAAAACATAGCCTCATGCTAGCTTCTATGAAGAAAATTAACTCTACCCTGCCTGAAACCAGGACAGCTCTGTTCAAGAAACTGAGTCTGTCCCAAAAGAGCTTAAAAATTTAAGTGCATGCTGTCGTCTTACATTACAGAGTGTGAAAATCACCAGTGAAATAACTCCTGGATTACCAACATATAACTATTCTCGTCCAAGTACCTCTTCAGTACCTAGATGTTCTCACCTTCTACCTGTTAGAAGGCAGAAAGATATGTCAACATGTCTATAAATTGCACAATCACTGTTTATCAGCTGTAAAATTTCACTGTGACTATAACCCGCACGCCCGACAACACGGGAAATGGCAGGGGGTTATTTAACAGGCAGCTCAGTAACAAAACCACAGTAATAACACAAAAGCAGGGTATATTATGCTGCTTCATCGAGACTACTGCAAATAGTTTCTTCTCAGGAATATTGTTAATGTTTACTCATGGGATAGGTCCCATTCGCTTGACCTTTTGTGTCGATAGGGCGTCTTGCATTTCATGTAGTAAATGGGTTTGTTTTTCCACAGAATACAGTGATACTCAGAAGATCTAGATTATATTCTGCTGATGAATGCTCAATGTTCTTTGCTTGTGATAATATCTGATAATTTAAGAGTTCTGTCCTACATCAAAATACAAGTAAATGATATATCCAGAATAAAACAGCCTCATTAGTTTTAGCTCACCGAAAGAGCTATTTGCATTTTTTAACATATAAATTATTATCCCAGGTCTTATCTTCTAATGCAATTACACGACTATGATACAGTTATTAGCACATCTGAAACACCATACTGCCTGTGAAAGACTCCAGAACTCAGTTAGTTGAACATAATCGTGGACTGCAAAGAAAAGAAAGAAAAATATGTTTCAAAGAATCAATTCAAATTCTGTACTTAATCCAGGTAGGAATTAAGCATCAGCAAACACTGCTACTGAAACCAATTTCTTCATAAAGCCTGAGCGTTGAGTCCTGCATTTTTTATACTGCACAAAATAAGAACTGCCTTCACCCACACTCAAGCACTATTCTATCACCCTTCCAGAAAGCAGCTTTTAATATTTGTTGCATGACTCTTAACTTCTCCCCCCAAATTAGTTTTATTTTGCATTGGAAAAAAATTGTGAAGTCAGAATTTATTTACAATGAATTTTCTTTATTGAAAAAACTGACTGAAACAATGTCTTAAAGAGGCATTCAGTTCTGTGTTTATCCTGCTTAAATTAAATACATATGGTGTTTACCTTGTAAATCATTAACTCCCAAAACATTCCTAAGTTAAAACCCATTTTTAGCTGTGAAGCCTGCTCCTGCTGGACTTGTGACCCCCAAAATGAGAACAAACAACTGCATTTTATTTGGGCACACAAGCCTGTTCTTAACTGCCATGACAGGGTTGGAGTTATTACCCAGTTCAGCAATACCTGCCTTTAAGCCTCAATTGCATTCAGCTATACCCTAAACATTCCCAACTGAAGTCAATGAAACCACATGCTGTGTGGAGGAGAACACATGTGCTTGAACTTTTCATTTAAGCCAATAAAAACACCCTTCCTCAGATATTTAGGGCTATGGGTCCTTTTTCCAAAAATAAACATCGTGTTGTGATGCAAGATGTATGCACGCTGATCAAATCAAAGCTATGCTCTTCCCTTGGTGCACTTATTGCTACTGATAAGGAGATTTCGGCAGAGGGTGGCGACGCTCCCCTGTCACCTCTCCATCACTTTCTGATGAGACTGTTAGAAGTCACTGGGACACGAGAGCTTTGCATCACTTCTCAGCAGTGCACAGCTGGGTTCTCATATGGAGTAACACAAATAAAATCCTCTATCTATTAGAAGTATGGGGTAGGCCTCCTAAAGAAGGACAAAGATAAGAAAGATGTGTGAAGAAGGACAGGAAATATTAGGAAAAAAATAATGAAAGGACTGCACTGTCCCTTCCCTCAAGGCATCGGGAAGCAGCTGTTTGTAGCTTTCTCAGACAGTTTCATCCTACTTATGAGTAAATACCATACTGGAAGATAAAAAATTGCAGACATTTTTCATAAATAAAAATTGTGTGACGTTGGCTACTAGGAAAAATCTGCTGTTAGAACAGCTGCTAGGGATAAAGGGACAGAGAAAGGCTCTCAAGCAAATAAAGTAACTAAGGAACGTACATATTAGATGTAAAAAAATTGCCCCTTTCTATTAATTATTAAGAGCTGCTTTCACAGTTGATTGAGAATACATCGATCAAGTCCTTCAAATGCTTTTGCTTAAAAATTAAATGTGTAATTTAGAAAACACTATTTTAAACATCTTGTTGTAATCACCACAGGCTATTCCACTGTATTCACTACTGAGCTATTTGTTCCCTTGCGTGTCTGGAGGCCACAAAACCACGCAGAAATAGTTTATTATTGAAAGCCTTTCTGTAACCTACTGCTGCATCATTACCCTCAGCAAAACAAACATAAACTTCCACTGCACTCACTGGAGCTGACCAGACTGTTTTACTTGAATATACAAAAAAATGTGTATTATTCAGATATTACTAACCACACAAAAAAAAAAAGATAAGAAAAGGAAACGTACTTACGCACTTGCTTGACTGACTTCAACTAGCAAAACAAGATTATCCTCCTGAATGCAACAATTATAAAAACAATATAGCTGGGGCCTAATCCAAAACCACTTCATTTATTAATAGAAAGATCTTATTTATTCTTGATTACCTACCTCTGAATTAAGGAGGTATTTCTTTTACACCTGGAGCATGCTTACCTGTATGCAGCACCATTAAGCTCTGGATGAACGACCCCGGGATCCATGCTGGCCCAATGTGTAGCTGCAGTCAAATGATCTTTGTTAACACAGTTTTTCAGACTGTCTGGAATACGACCTAGGATGAAGCAAGGGAGAGGAGATTAAAAAAACCCTTAACTGTATGCCTTATGCTCTTAATGTATCTATGTTAAAAATAGTTACAAATATTTGCATATTTAAATTAATACATAAAAATCACACTGAGCTCATTTTTGATCCTCACTGTTCCCCTTTCATCTGGGACTTAGTTAATAATGGTTGAAATGCTCTGCGTAATTTTTATTTCTCTACCTCTCCCTGTCTTTTGTATACAGGGTCTCAATAAAACCATAATTAACAAGATTCATGCTTTCCAAGAAGCTAAAACTTGAATATAGAGCTGCCACTCAAATTCAGTAACGTAGCCTCCTGCTCTCTGTCTTAAACTTCACTTTTCTCCTTTTCCTTCCATGTGTAACAGCAATAAAAACTCTTTATTGAAGAATGTAGGATTCTGAACGGAGTTTTGCCATAAACCTGAACATGACTGACACTTTTTTCTTGTCCTCCTGATCTTCCCCTACTTTATCTCCATTGCTCTTCACATTTATTTACTATAATGTATTAACCCTCAGCCATCTCTCTCATTCCTACAAAAAAATGAAAACACACCAGAAAACTCTCTTCATTTCTTCAAAACCTTTTCTTAACCTCTGAAGTACAACCGAAGATTTAAGACACAGATACTGGAAAATCTGTCAACCTGATTCAGCACATACTGGACAAACCTCTGAGTGCCTTTTGAAGAACTATCTCCAGCCCTGCAAAAAGTGACACAAACAGATACAACACACATTTTCTTCATGGCAACAGGAATATTTCCACCTATTTCAATGGGAGATCAACTGGAGCCTGTGATTTTTTTGACATGTTTTAATGTATCTTTTCTGAAGTTTAATCTTACTGCGCATTTGCACACACAGAGGTAGAAAGAGGTAAGTTCAAGTCTACCCCTGCTACTGTTGGCAACAGTACTCCAGAAGTGCTTTCAAAAACTGACCATACACCATCATTAAAAAATTCAGACTTTTTCTCTCCAACTTCCTACTGGAAATTTGATTAAGGCCTTCACTACCCTTTGCCTGCTCCTCCCATCCATCAGCCTGGCCACAATGGGGCTGTAAAAAAGGCTTTTCACAGAATTGCTTTTTGTCTCATGGACACCATCAAATACTCGTTACTGCTTTGCTTGCGCTTACGCCACTAAAACTTCCCACGTCTACTATGCACAAGCTGAAAGGGCTTCTGAGTTCAGTATCAGACAAGGTACGTGCCCCGTTATGGCTGAATTCCTGCCGTTCTCCTGATTAGAACTCATCTTCTAAGTTTAGCTGAAATATACATCCATCTAAACTTCTGCCAGAATTGTCCATAAATTTAAACAGTATCTTTCTTCTTCCGATGTTTATCCTTTGCAAGTATTTTTGAAGTGCAATCATGTCTTCCTCCCAGCCCCTCTCATTCTTCATTTCACTGACTTCTGTAGGCATGTTCTACTAGTCTCCGCTTACAAAACAGTATTTTAAAATTTATTTTAAACTTGTAACAGTCTTTTCACTTGCCACGCTCGCCTTCCCGTTTCTTCCACACTGTTTTCAGTGGTCCTTCTTATTTAATATTTTGAATGTTTTGATGTTCAAAAATATATTCAAAGATATCTAATCGCTGCTTATTATTTTTATTTTATACATCAGAACACCTAAGCAGAACCACTTAACATCTTTATCGTCAGATGGTAGTCACAGCCTGCATTCCTTCACTGTACACCTTTTTCCAATTAGTCTTCTCCCTCTACACCCTCTCTCCCCTATGGCTTTCACATACCCAGCTTTATCCCAAACTTCCTGTATCTTTCCTGTATTTGTTTCACTGCAATTCAGTGTCATTCTCACCTCCCTAATGCTGGCCTCAGTTTGATCTTACTACAAACCATGTGCAAACACTGAAGTGCTGAGAGCTTCAATACAAATCAATGATATAGATGGCTGATAGCACAATCACACACCTTAAGAAAATGTAGGTCTGTCTTCCTAGGCGTGTATGTTTGAGCTATTGCACAGTATTTAACATAAAAATAGCTCCGTATAGCTGACTCTTACTCAGTTTTCTGATCTTAGCCTATTAATGCTTATTTGCACATCAATCATGTGCCAAGTAGGTATCATATGCTGGATTGTGCAATCTCTCCCAGAGCTATTTGGGAGCAGGCAACAGTTATACAACAACTTAATGGATGTACTATTAGAGTTCTTCTGGAGTATAAGCACAAGGACCAATTCCAGCAAAGGGATGGTCAGACTCTTCAGGTTACCTCTGGAACAGAGAGAAATAGTGCTGTAGAGGGCAATTCAGATCAGGAGATTAAGAGGCGCCTTTAATCACCATCCAGAGGAGAATCCTCTTTCTGCACAGGCTATATATGAAACTAAATTGGCCAGCCTTTCTAGGCACAAGATACAGGAAAGGCTACTGCTAGTGCTTTTTTGTAAAGCAGAGCAATGTGTTGGCACTGAACTACTCTCAAGGTGACACAGATGGCCCTTCATGTCTGCAGAGCATTCAGCCTATATTGCCAAGGGGGAAAGCGCAAAGTCCTACTAAAGACAAAACATTAGTGTTTAATGAATCATTTTCCAGTATGAAAATCCTTCCTTTTATTTTAAGCTACAAGGGATTCAAACTGATGCCAAATGGCTCACTCTTCTCATTTTATTTATTAGCAGTGCGTGTTCAAGACATAACTGTTTTCTCTTATGTGAACAGTTTACAATTACATGGTAGTTATATAACAAAGAGACTTTGCCCTTTAAAATGTCAGACTTCTTTAGCAATGCTTTAAAGAGAGGAAACTAGGGTAGAGTAGCCTCCCAACAAAATACGGAAAACTTTGTTCTGACATAGAGAATGAGTTATTGAGATATGAGCATTACCAGGAACAGCATGAAGCTCTAAATCCTTTACCTCTGAACATTACAGCCTTAAAGACACTGTAATTCCTGACCCGTCCTCTAAGACGAAGTTGGATGAACTGGCAGTATGCAGATACTTGCAGGCAACCCCATCAAATGGGCAATATTTACATGCAACAACAACAAAAAGCGGATTTTTGACATATAAGTACATTTCTGTTATTTGGAAAAAGTACTTATTTTGCAGTGCCTGCCTTCTTTGTAATTGCAATGAACCTCCAAAATGATCTGTTCCAGCTCTGAGAACAGACTTAGCAGTATTTGCTGGTTTCTATGTTCCAAATACTGGAAGTGGTGAACAAAACCCAAGGCTGGTTCTTTTCAGCATCTTTCAAGACTGAAGAATGAAAAAGTTTGTTAAAAAGAAATATGCAGTGAAGGAGCTAATAAGGTGAGTAAGTACCTGTGATCGCCCTTCGGATCTCTCGTGCTGCTTCCTCCCGCATCTCAATTGAGGCTTGTTCGCTATACCAGGCTGCATGTGGGGTACAGATCAGGTTTGGTGCATCCTTCAAGGGGCCCTGACTAAAGCTAAATGAAGATTTAAAACAAGATCAAATGACAAAAAATATTGGGGGGGGGGGGGGAAGATCCAGATGGTTTTGTACATACACAGATTAATTTCTACAACAGAAAAGAATTGCATTCCATTCCTTGTTGGGTTTGTTTTTAATTGTCAGTTAATTTAGTACACTATTCATGGTATAAATAAGCAACAATCACCTCTCATAGACTCAAAGGGTAGAACCTAAGTACGGTAGCAACATTAGTTTCTGTCCAATGCACTTACTGCTAACTACAGCCACTGCCACTCCAGTTCTGGTGCAGAAATGCACAAAGCAAGACCCAAATCAATTCAGGATGCCATTCCATTTGTCCATTTCATCACAATTTGACTTTTACTGCATTAGGCAACAAAGCTCTGTTCTCTCAAGAGTCACTGTCAATGTGACATTTAGTCATTTAAAGAAAAAATCTTACAATTATTTCCCAATAAGAAGTCTATCCATCAGCAGTCTGAACTTCTATGATAATTCAGTTCTTTTTTCCTGTTATTTTTAACTGTTTTTTCCTTTCCTGTTCCTTTATAGAGACTCCACAGAAAAAAGGAAATTTATTTTACAGAATGATTTTCAGGGAAAGCAATAAATCTATGTAAAAGTGCTATCACAGCTACAGAGAAAACAAACTGAAAATAATGGAAACTTGCTCCTATTTGTTTCCAGTTTTAATAATCTTACAGTCAATTGTAACAACAGGAGAACAAATATTTTAAGACAAAAGCGTGCTTTCAGAGATGTTCATAATTCATAAAATGGTAGTTTTCATCTGTAGTTCAATAAACATCAGAATATCTCACAAGACTCTTGAATAAAGAGTTGCATGCTGCAATCAGATAGACATGCAGCACTGAAGCCAAAGGAAATTGTGGCTGTAATCCTGCAACTGAATCTCTGCAGATGGCATCTCCATGCAGTAAATGGGGCTTCCTATAGGTGCAACGGCCTGCTTGTGCAGATCTGAGATCTGAATTGGGAAGAATGTATGTAGCTGAAAGTTCCTTGAGCTGTTAAGACTCTGGCTTTGCACAGCACTACTGCATTGTAATGACTACATTTAGAAGTAAATGAATGCAGGGTATGCATAAATAAAATTAAGTATTTGTGATGTGGCATTGTGTCTCAGCAGATATAAAAAGTCTACCTAGAAGGATACTATTCTTATTTTTTTAAAGCTTCTATTCCCCCCACAAGCTGATAGGAAAGAGACTGTTCTCTCTCCAGTGTTTACAATCTGCCCTCAAGTCCTGAATCTGTTCCTCTTCAAAAACTTATGTGGGTTGTTGCAGGTAAAATTAACATTTCTCCCTGCCCAGACTGAAAAGTGAAAAAGGCTTGTCACACACAAGCAGTCTATTCTCGTAACTCTAACTCAGAAGTCAGGCTCAGGACTCAAGGACATATCAAATAGCCTTGTTTCTGATTAGGAGTGCTGATAGCGCAGTATCAATGCCACTCTGGGGAGTGCGGCATTTCTGCCTAAAACGCTGGACTTCTCAGTGCCACTCAAAAACTAAGGCTTGTGCTACCAGCTCTGCTAATGACAGCAGAGTTACTACTCCTCCAATAAAGGGTAAAACAAAACAAAACCTGCACTCTGACCACCTTCCTTATCTTAACTTTTTTCTGCAACCTGTTACATTTATGGCTTTCCTGCAGAGGCAATCTGGACAAAAGTATGTCCTCTACTCAGAAAAGTGTCGTAGTTATTTCTCACACCAAATCTCAACTCTTTGCCTTTTGAGTCTTTTCAGGCATCAACATTACTTGCCTCCAGAGTTGCATCAATGACAAAGGAGAACTCCCCTCAAAGCTGTGCCCAGGATTTGAACCAAAGTCCCTGCTATTCCTACTAAATAAACACATTGGATTTTTTTTTTAAGGAATTCAATCTTGGATGTCACTTTTTTCACTTCTGACCACATACACAAGCTCCATCTACATTTGCATTAGTCCAGTGCTGCACAGATTCATGTTGCTTTGCTAAGGAGTATTTAGCTACCAAATGAAGGGAAAACTCCATTTACTTATTGCTGTTGATTGTATCATGCACTAAGACTTAAAAATAAGAAAGTGAACAAAATAAAAAGAAAAGAAAAGGAAAAGCACCTGAATGGTTCTGACTCATGTACATCTAAGGCTGCCCCTCGTATCCTTCCTTCCTTCAGGGCCTGTGCAAGTGCTTTTTCGTCTACTAACCCACCTCGAGCTGTGTTGACCAGGAAAGCCCCTTGTCTCATCTAGGGAAAGTTAAAAACAAGAATGATGAAATAAAAATAAATGAAATAAAATCGTTGTGGCATTATTTTTTTACTCAAAAGAAGCATCCATTACAACAAAGGCTATTCAGCTGATTTAACCTGTAACAGTTGTCTTCCCTTTGCATTGGAAAGTACCACAAAACGTGATGCTTCTAACATAAAATGCTATTTCACAGCACTTAATAACCTTTCGTTTCTTGTACGTAGTGCCTTTTAATAGAAGCGTTGTTTCAGATATTGTGCAGTAACATGATCAAAAGATACAACCGTGCATATGAAAGTGACAGATCATTTTATGCCTTTTTATTTCACTGTGAAATTGCATGAGACAGAAACTACAGCACATTCTTAAACAAATTCATATTTTGTGGTTTTCAACTTTCACACAGATAAAAGCCTACACGAATTTTTCAGAAAAATCAATGCTTTTGGATTTTCAAACACTTTTCCCTCTAGTTGCCAAAACACAGCAGATCTCCGTTTTATTTATTTTTGTTTCTTCAGCTTCCTCCTCCCTGTGAGACTTTTCAAATAAAGGTCTAAAGAATTCTTATATTATTCAATTAAAAGGCATGAAAATGAATTTGGTTGAGAACGCTGTGTGCCCAGGAGAGAAGCTGTGCTGTGCGTTGTGCAGATTAGCATTGTAGATGACACTGTGTGGGGAGAAGTACAAGAATTTACACCATAATATATCCACAACTTGAAAACAAAGTGGAGGTTTAAATGAGAGAGATGGTACAGAAAAAAAATAAATTACTACATCCTGCTCCCAGCCACCCTAATGCTTCATCTTTTACCAGATGTCTTAAACTCAGCTTCTGATCGCAGAAGCATTTCTGTGCATGAAGGTAAGCATATGAAGAGCAGGAACCATGGTGAAGATGAACGATAAAAATCTCATTTTGTACTGACTCCATCTCTCACCGTAAGAATAAGAAAACCCCAACATTCTGACACCAAGTCACTACTTGAAACCTACACACCAAACTAAAGCTTATGGAAGTGGATCCTTACTCTGAAAGACTGATTTGAAATGCCAGATTCATGAACAACAAGGAGGTTTGGATGAAAGTCAGCTACAAGAATTTTTTTACATGAGATCATAGGAAATATTAAACAATTAACATGCATATGCTTGCAGTAAGGTTATATGAATAAAATCCCCACCATATTTTACTGGCCAACCTACTGTGGCCCTGCCTCTCTCCATTTGCAGACTCTTGGGTTTACAGAAGAACCATCTATTGGTCTGTATAGCAAAACCAAAGTCCACTTACAGGAGCAGAACTGAGCAATATTTCTTTCAGGTTTATCTAATTAACTTGGGAATTAGAACAGTGAAGAAATAGTGGCACGATCTTAATTTGGTCTAGTAACAAGAAGACACTCCTGATGGGAACCATCACTGCATCTCCACTACCTAAGTCAGCTGTGAGAACTAGATGAAAACTAGCAGGGGAGGGCTCACCCAAGTGACAATCACACCTGCTGTGCAGACGTGCCATATAGGCTCGTGGGAGCTCATATACCCTTCCTATATCTGCACTCTTGCAAATAGATAATTGGAGTTTTAAGCATAGCTTAGTGTATTTATATGCCCTTCGAAGGACTGGAAAATTTTAGTCAAAATGAACTCTGCTAAAATCCAACCTTAATAACCCAGAGTTTTCATTTTAGGACTATTTACAAAACTCTAAGACAAGTCCAAATCAAACAGAACATGGCTGCGTAAATGCATTCTAGTGGGAATGAATTACGTGACTCATAATGAACTGTAAGGGTGGATGCAGCTGGAGATGACCCTCAACAATGGGTGGACGCTTGAAAGAGCTTCACAGCTACAACTGCTGACAGCTGTTAAATTCACCTGCACTAAACCTGCATAGCTGCTGTAAAAACATACTGCATTTAAATGGCAGCATCTTTTTCTCAAATCTGTAAAACTAAAGATGACCTCAGCTTCTCTTAAAAGCACTTGATTACCATGAGTTCAATAAACACAAGCTTGAAACACATCTCTGAGCTACTCTAGGTCTACAATGTCAAGCACAATAGCTAGGCAGAATGCTGACTAACTAAAGGGAAAAGCTACTAAAAGAGAATACTGACACCAAATTTTCAAAGACATTTTAAGGTTACGTAATTTCAGATTCTAAACAAAATTCACGGTGAGACTTTAGTGAAATGAGATGCACCATACTCCTCTGTTCCTTGCTTAAAAATTGGTTATTACATGAGCATGCAATATTGGATAAAAGCGGCATGCAATGCTCTCTAAAAATTTTAGGCCAACTCTAATATCTGTCAGCTTAAAGATACCTATTCTGCTCTTTTTGATATAGATTCAGAAGATCTGCTCTAGGCAACCTACGCAGTCAGAGGTGTTACAGTTTTATGGTTTTCACATCAACTGTTACAATACAGACTGCTTCACCTATCTTCTATCCAAAGCAAGAATTATCTTCCAACATTTTAATCCTTGCTTTAATCATGAAGGATAACAAATAGCCCGATAAATGCTTACGACATCCTTTCCAGTACAGACTTTATTACATGCATTTCATTTCAGATGGTATCACTCAGTTTTAACCTGTTTTGTTTGTCTGATTAATGCACTAAGCCCTCTCCAAAGCTCATCACATTTATCCACCTCCACTCAAAAACTTCCCGAGACGTGCTGGCCCATGTTTCAGAGTCCACTGTATAATGAGTGACCACTGCTAAGCCTCCAGATGGTCCCACTGAATTCCATCTAGATGTCTGCTTGCAGAGACATCTAACCATGTAAACACCACAAAATGCACCTGAGCACACAACAAAAGATAACGTTCAGGGCAAGGTGACAGAGCTCTGTTCTCTTAGAGCTTTGCATTTGAAACTTCATTTTTTAGAGTTTTAAATCCCAAACCGTGACTTTATGTTGGGATGGATCTGCAAAATCCCTGAACTCTCAAATCAAGAAGTGTGTTATATTGTCAGTTTTCTGCCATGATCCTACATGACTGTGGAACACGTTCAGTAATTACTTCAGCTCTCCTAAAGTTCAAGACTAGTAGGTGCAAACTATTTCTCAGAAGCCAAGCAATGATTTTGCTGCAAGAGTGCTACTGTCATTGTTACCAACACATACAAACACTACATTTATAAAAAACAGCAAAATCAACTATTATATCTTGGAGTTTCTTTGCTGTACACTACCTACATCCTTACATCTCAACATTCTATTTCTTGCTGTTACCTACACTGAGGTTGGAGTCAGAAGTTAGACACTTAATGAAAAAGCTTAGTATCAGATTAGTCAATAATGGAGCAGTTATTACACCTAGATTTTGAAATTATTTTACTATTACCTAAAACTTCAGGGAGAGGTTAAGTACTAATTTCAAGAAACTTCCCCCCCCCCCCCCCCCCCCCCC